>NW_010209056.1:4670-77753 GCF_000695765.1 Mesitornis unicolor
CTGCTCACCAGAAGCTGAATACACCAAGGATTTGAGCATAATTGAGCAACTCAGATGATTGCAACCAGGTGAAGATTTGGGCTTTTGAATAAACTTTACCCTATTCTCTTTTGCTTTAACTTCAGCCCATTCTTCTCCACCCACAGATGTCCAATTCATTGATGATTTATATCCTTGGTTTTTATATCTTTCAGAGAGCACAAGTTAGACTGCAGATGCTATAGGTCAGAGCGCTTGCCTTACTTCTATTCATTCTTCTAGCATGGTGATTGACCTCATAAACAAGAGTTGCACTTTATAAACCTGTTCCTTCTAATGTACCATTCAAAGGTGGTAAAGCCTGATTCATTCAGTGAACTGAGAGAAGGGAGGATCTCCTTGACCTAGTGGACAAACATCCAGAGCTCAGATATCTCCTTTCTATAGGCAAGAAAGGCAAGAATTGCCTTACTTATTCACATTAAAAATTAAGCTTTCAGGTGCTATTTCTTATGCTTTTCTGCCATTGTAGCTGGCACATGGTCAACAGTGCACAAATATACAGTCAACCTCATTAGGAAGCCCATTTTAGTTGATTTATACTGGGGACTTTGTGGAAAAAGTAATAAGGAAGAAGCAAGCTTGAAGGATTGAATTCCCTAGCCTTCAGAAGCATTCCTGGGTTCTGTTTGGTCTGCCTTTATTGTATTTATTTTTTTTCCTCAGTTAATGAAGAATAGTGCAGTCAGGAAAGCTGAGCTTATCTTTGCTTTCAATGAAGAAACCTTGTCAGTGGGATTTGTTGGTAAGTGAAAAAGTGAGCCCACAGAGACCACTGGTGGGATCTTTTTCTGAGATTAATCTTTTCTGTTTGCAGATATTTCCAACAGTTAAAGCAATTCACTACTGAAAGCCAGCCTGAATGATTGTAAAACACTTTGCAGCTCTGCAGAAATACACAGGAGACAGTATCTCCAGTACTGTAAATGAACATATCACTCAACTTCAAAGGAACTAAGATGTTTCACACCAGGTGAAGACCCAGTCCCATAGGAATTTTCTGTTGTGCCAGCATTCAGCTGCTGTCGCATCTTTGGCTTCAGCTGATCTAGATCAAAAGGGTTCCCAGTCCCAGCTGCTTTTCACTGTCTTCTCTGAAGGATATCACCCCTGTTCCCCATGCTCCCCCTCTGATATGTGTACATAATTGTTCCCTAACCCAGTTCAATCAAAATGAAACAGGTTAGGAAAAAAAACCCTACTATTTAAAGTGTGTGAGCTAACCTGGATCATTTTGACTGAACTGGGTCATGGAGTGATTATACATGCAGTTATACCAGCTGAGTGAAAAGGAAGGGGGACAATCTATCTGCTTGGCTTAGTAACAGTCAGAACAAGGCATGGGATGGCATGATACTCACAGATTGGCTTTGGTTAGTAGAAATTGGCATGTGGTCTAAGAGATGTTTCACTGTTCACAACCACCTTCCTTTTGATGTGGTTTCTGCATACCCGAAATGCCCCAGAAAATCCTTCTGAAAATATAATGGAGTGGGTAAGTGGGCATGTGGGCATTTTAGGTATCCCAACACTCTGATGCCTTGGGAAGTCCTGCCACACACACTGAGTACTGGCAAAACCCTGCAACCAAAATGGTTTAAAACAGTGCTAGGGCAGATTCACGGCAAACACTAACATGTATGTATTTTGAAATCAGCCTGACGGTTTTATCTTGGCAGATAGAGGCAGCCTCCTTTTATCTGCTCTGAAGAAGAGAAGGGATGTGCTATCACCATCTGTATGCAAATGTTACTGTGTCCTGTCTAACAGATTTAACTATTTTTCAAGTGAGGATAGTTAATGTAGACATTTGGGTTTAACAGAATGCACAGTCTTTGGCAACAGCTCATTTTATATAACAAGCTTGTACTCTGTCTGACCTTTTCCTGAGCAAATAGGACAACCATGGCAGGGACTGTGTGGCCTTGGATGTATGCGTTTTGGACACACAGAAAGCTAGGCCTTTCCAGAGCTGGGGCAAATATTACTACTCTGAAGCTTATTTCCTCCTTGAAAGAAAAAGTCAAAAGAAACACCTTATGGTTTTTTTTGTTTGGTCTGCTACATAGAAACAATCTTCACTACAACTCCTCTTCCTCAGTTCTCCATTATCCAGGTACTGACAAGAGTACAGGAAACACTGTCCCAAATAAACCAATATTCTAGGAACCATCTGGGTAATGACAAAATGGGAGCCAAGAGGAGTAATACTCCTGCTTTGCCTAATTCATCCTGGTGTCCGCTTCTTATCAGACTCAGGGCAGGAAACCATCTTATCTTGCAGACAAATTCACCTGGATTCAGCTCTATAATGCACTTTAGAAAAGGTCATTGTGTCCCCAGTTCAGTGGCTTCCTGACCATACAACATTAGTTTAGTCATTTGACTTATCTATATCTCCTTTGTAAAAGAATCTGAAGACTACCATGGTCTCCAGTGAATCAGGAGGCTGAACTAGAGGCAACTCCAAGCATTTAGTACAGATGCCCAGGAAATATTCATCAGCATTAAGGGCAGCTGCAATTTAGTGCTGTTTGAAAATCCTGCTGGAGAGCTTTGGCTCACAATCCCTCTCAGATTCACCCCCTCTGCAGACAGGAGGGTTAACCCCAACTGATGGCTGTTTACACGAATGTGCTTGGCCAAGAGCTGTGGAGGGTGAGGAGCAGACGCGCTGCGCTGTACAGCCTCTGCCGTGGGTTGTTAATCTTTCCCACAGGAAAAGGGTGGACAGCTGGAGGCAGTAACCTCTTTTGCCATTACAGTTAAATCCATCAGAGACTGTGAATCAGAGCCCTCATTATTTTCCACATGAGTGTTCCCCATTTATGCTCTGATGAAATGACGCATTCAACAGAAAACAAAATGAAGTGCCGAAAGCATTAAACTCTAATAACAGGAGACACTGCAAGTTTTTTGTCATTAATCTGCCATAATTAGGAGCTGCTGTTAATGTCTTTCAAAGTGCAGAATATTGAAATATTATTACTGGAAATGTTATCACGGAATTATATGGGGGGATGCAGAATTTCATCTACATCCTATCTTGCGCTCCTGCCTTTGTTGTGAATTAATGTAGGAATAATAGAAATATAAACTTTAAAAAATATAGTTTGAAATTAAAGTTTAACTTCCAGAATTCTGGTGGGCTTTTTCTTGAAAAAATTACCCCTTTTCAAATATAGGGGGCATGAAAGGAAGATCATCTGTTTAATTCAAACAAAAAGAAATGTCTGGTTTTGACCCCACTTTGAGGTGAAGTCAGACTTCAAAATTAATGACAAACTGAAATTTTGGAGTTTCAACTTGTGCTTCAAACCATAGAAGAAAAGTGATAAGAAAATGTGACATATTTATATGGAAAGAAGAAATTATTTTCAGGTTACCTGATTTTAAGCTACATCATCTGAACAGACTTGGCTATCTTTATCATTACATACAATTTTTGTTGAATTTATATAGGCTGAAGCAACAATACATGTACATGCGTGTGTCTGTGTGTATATATGTATTTCATGTATATATTAGCTATATTTACATAGGCACATGTATTTAGACAGGCAAGAATAACAATATACTAAAGAAAAGAATCATTAACTCTGAAATATACATATTTACATAATGCATACAAGAATGACAGCAAAAGATAAGATCATTCCTGTGCAGAGCAGAGCCTGTTAGTTTTAACAGGCAAATGTAAAGCCAATCCTGATTTGCACAGAAATTAAAATATAAACAAATTTTTTTCAAAAATTCCATCTGAAAGTGAATGACAACCTCCCTTCCCAATATTTTTCATGGTCTCCAGAAAAAAACCAAACAGAAACACTTGTAAACAAACCCGAAATACTCAACTTCCATGTAGGGTGTGGAACTTAAAAGCCCTGAAAGCTGATTTTCCCTTCTTTTCCCTCACCAACGTAAGTCATGCTGCTGCCTCCTTACGGAGCCAGGGTATTTCTACTTCCTGCAGCACACACAACTTAGTCGAAGCAAGAGGAATGGAGGGACAAGGGAGAGGCAGGGAGGACACTGAGGCTCCTCTGCCAGTGGGTTCCCAAGTGGGAGACTCTTTTTAGCTCTCTTTTATTACTAGGTAAAAGCAAAATGGACAAGAGCCTATGAGGCTGAGAGATGTGATTTTTAGTTTCGTGAGATGGAAATATTGCTGACTATGCAAAAGAGTGAAAAACGTATGTTAGCCATATGTACAACCTGCTTTTCAGATGTGTCACAAGAAATAGGATTAGTAAATAGTGCAAGGAGAGAAAGCAAAGTGAACACAATCTCACGGCTATTCTAAATTGTGCACATCTTGATGGTTCCCTTCAAGATGATTTTTTAATGAAAAACTTTAATTTCTTCTTGCAGGGTGGAAATAGCATTAGGCACATGTTATCTTTTATTTTACTACAAGATCTATTTCCTTCTGCTAGGAAATAAGACCACTCACAACTAATTATCATATAAAATCACATTCAAGCACAGAATGTGGCAGCCACAGTACTCTGGGAGATTGCTATTTATCATTTTTATTTATGGAAGCCTTTGGTATTCCTGACACTGTACAAAACAGAACAAGGCAGAAACAGTCTCCTCCCTATGGAGCCTACAATCTATGGCTTATGCTGTGCAATCTAAGAGCAGCCTGAGCCTAGAGCAGTGGAGAATGGCATCATTTCCTGGAGTGGGGGGAGCATGCCAGCTGCTGCCCTCCTTGCGAAGATAAAGCTTGCACATCTGGCGTGCTAAGCCAGCTTTGCTCTTTCCTTTGGGTCATTGACCATCCCCAGGGATCCAGTAAAAATGTAGGATACAGCAGACCTTTGAAAGAGAAGCAAAGCCACCTTGGGGGACAGGCTGTGCAGGCAGTTGGGTAGAGCAGCAGACTGCTAGGTTTGCAAAACTGACAAAATTTTGTTCACCATGTGTAGGGCAGTCTAGATTTGCTGCTGCTGATACTGGTACTTACACTGCTGATATGCAGTGCTGTGTAGACAGCCCCATGCTAGGGCTGGATGAACTCATATATTTAAATAGTATAGTGCACTGTCTTGCAGAGATACTAGCTTGGCTCCCAGAAACATAAATTAGTAGTTTTCCACTGGGGCAAGGTGGGATAATGCATCTTTCTGACATGGCTATAACTCTTGCAGTTTTTGAGCCAGTTCATTTCCAGACAGTTTGGATATGCTACATGCTGCTACACAGCCTGATGTGGATTTATTCTTTGTGATCTCCTGGCCCTCACAGCCTCAGTAGCTGAGTAATGACCCACCCCAGGCAGGTCCTATATTTGCTGGGGCAGCTCAGACACTGAATATACTGAGTAAGCAGATAATGTACCCAACTCAGAGTGGTTTAGATGTCATTTTATGATTAAAAACTGTGCAGTGAGCATAACTTTTGCAACAGGCTACTTATGGTAGGCATTTATAAAGCTGTATCTAAGGGGAAGAGATAATGCACGTGGGAGGTCATTAGGCAGGAGTTCAACTATAGGTGTCAACTAGGTTCAACTATTGGAGAGTGTGGGAAGACAAGACTGTGAGACAATGTGGCACTTAGAATTGGCATCAGATAGTGGAAGTGGAGGCAGTGAGAAAGGATTTGCACACACAGGAGTCTGCTAAGCCTTCAAAACACATTTGAATGCGAGTAGAAAGGCTCAAGTAAATTGCTGTAGGAGTTTGGATCTTTCAAGGAGGGAGAGAGGAGGAGAGATCTGCCCCTGATGGGGATGCTGCTACACTCATTCAGTCTACTCCACCAGAGGTCATTCAAAGACTCCCAGAGTTGGTTTGCTTTTCCCTAAAAGGTAGAATGTTATGTCATTTTTAATAATTTTCTAGTAATAATTTCATAGAAGGAGAAGAAATAGACTTGTTCTGCTCCTGTTCTGTACAGTCACCTTTGTTTCTGCTCTTCCTCCTCCCATCCTTAACTGGGCATTTCTTCCCCATAGCAACAGAGTACATGGGTGAATGCATACTTTTGTCATGCTCTTTCAGTTTCATAGATGCAGCTATATCACCTATGGTACATCTTGCATAGAGTAAGTTGTTCACCAATTATCCATCTATCTATCTATCTATCTATCTATCTATCTATCTATCATCTATCTTGTTTTCCACAGAAGCCTGAATTTATCCTTATTCAAATAAAACCCCCACTATTGTTTCAAGACCTGCCTAAGAGGAAAACCAGATAAGCAGTAATGGTTCACACTACACATACGTGTAAGCACTGATACGTGTTTTGGTTCTCTTGCCACATCTTAATGAAATTTTCCTTCCTTTATAGGAAGCCATGGTCAATATAAACACTAAAGTCCCATGTTTCACTCCCTGTGAGGACATACACCAACTTACTAAACATAGAAAGGCCCTGATGGCAGAGAGATGTTTTTCCTCAATTCCTAGATTCTCCAAATATGAACAAGGACTCAGAGTATCTAAGTTGAGGTCTCCAGGATCTTGGCTTTTTCTGAAAGTTAGAGTTCATGTGGTTGTCTCTAAAACCAACATAGCCTGAATCTCTAAGTACTTTAAAAAATGTTCTCATTCCTTCTTTTCTCTGCTTTCAGAACATTTTACCTAAATGTCCTCTCATATAGGTGACCTTCAAGATCCTCTCCACACTGAGCACACCTAAAATAGATAGTATTCAAACAAATGCATATCTAGTATCACTGATGATGCCTCGGGCTACCGTATAAAGTATGTCCCATTGATCAGGCACTCAGTATTTCTATTGCCTTAAGAGCATTCAATCCTACAGAGCCCAGCTCCCAAGAAAATAGTCATCACACTATTATCACCTTCCATCCTTTTTAGCTGAAGCTAGAGTCACAATGAAGAAACAAATATAAATTTCAGGATCACAGAGGAAGGACAGGCAGATTCTGTCACAGTTTGCTTCACATAATCAAGTTCGATAAATCAGAGAAATAAAAAAGATTTTTTAGGAATTTTGATGTTGAAATTTCATTAGTATATGTAAAAATCATGCTATTATTAATTACATTAATTATGTAACTGTCTCAGAGTTGCTGCTTTAGAGCACCAGAGACGCTGGTTACTTTCATGCATTTTTTTTCTCTTTCATAACATACATACTACAGAAATTCACTACTGAAATTAATATTAAATCATATGCTGATGAATGAGCACAAAAATATTAATGACACATAATTTGCAGAGCACATGCCCACTAGAGTATCTAGCAACTCATGCAAATCGTACAGTATACCATATGTGCTTTGATTTTCTCTGTTAGATGATTGAAAAATATTCATTAAGAGATTTCTCTAATGAGCTGTGTTCAAGCATAAAATAGGCCACTCCTTTTATAATTTAAATGTGGCTTTTGGAATATAAATATCCTCCGATTCCCTATAGGAACTGACTTCAAATAGGGATTTTGTCTTAACACAGATTTCAGGATCTTTGAAGGGTCTTTGAAGTTTATAATTGGGTCCAAGCTGAAATGTGATGTCATTCACTCAAATATGGGAGTTTACTCTGCTTATGGATGCTTATGGAAAAAAGATACACTTTAAGTTTTGAGATATATCCCCAAAATTCTTCAGTTACACACTTAAGCAGAAAGTTGGGAGAACATTCACATTACAAAATCAGTACAGCACTCCCTGACCCTCTGGTCAGTTAATCCTGGATCCCATTCATAAAATTACATCAGCCTCACTCTGTTTTCTGTTAAGTTGTTAAAGAGAGGCAGTTTTTTGTTTTTATTTATTCTGTTTGCATTTACAAGGCACTGAGTATGCTTAAGCAGAGCAATAGGCAGTTTACAAGAATATACATAAAGGCCAAATCTTACGGAAAACTAAATAGTCTTTTCTCATCTATACCAAACTGTCTTGCTGTTACGCATGTCTGAAGCCAGTTAAAAGTAGGAACCTTTGCAACATGCTCTGAGACTGAAACTCCTGGCCTCCTTGGGGAGGTAAGCCTGGCTGAGGACACCGCTGTCAGATGTGGCATTTCCAAGCTGAATGAGCTCACTGTGATTTGCTGTCCCTTTCAGAGTTGAACAGTGACAGACCAGGAGCATTCTGCTTCAGTGAATTTAAACAGCTAGTTGGTGATGAAGTGAGGGGACTGAAGCTCCTTTTCTTTGCTATTTGCTCTTCAGTCATGAACAATCCATAGCTGATGTTCGATAGAAAACTCATTTTAGCTTCAAGCTCCACCATGGCTGTCCAGACAGACTCCAAGCTGAGTTGTCGCACTCATCACTGCCTTGGCTCTCTCAAGTAGATACAAAGGAGCCTTCACATGTTGACAAACAAAAAAACCTCACAGAGACAGAGAATATACCCTGGCACCAAGGTTTGGTAGATGTTAACTTAGGTGATAGTGCATTATAAGGAAAAAGACCCCACATTGTAACCTGCTGTGTCTTCCAGTGGCTCCAAGGATGAACACAGAACAAGGGTCCCATCAGAAATAGTAACTTTGGAATGAGTGGAACGTAGAGCCATCATCTGCTGCAGCTATTGAGCAACCTAACACAGCTAAAGACAGCCTGGTTTCAGACTAAGTGCTCTAGAGGGACAGTATGTAAGGGCTCTGCTCCCACAGGAGTGCTCTGAGCGTTAGTTTATAATTACATTTCCTCATGCCTCGTCTTCTTTTGGCTCTGTGATCACTGGCCTCCTGGTGCACATTCACGTGCTCCCAAAATCTGGGACATATGAGTTCAAACCTCTCTTCAGGCCAGAAGTCAGAGTGAGATTTCTTCCTTCCTAGGCTTTATGGTAGAGGAGAAAACTGCTGACACCAAATTCAAATTGGCCATGATCTTAGATAGCCATCCAAATGGCCTATAAGAAAGAAAAAAACCCCTTATTTTTGTAATATATGCAACGTATCAAGATGATTGAAGTCTAGTATCAAGCTTGACAACTTACTTTCTTCTTTTTCTCAGCCAAAAGACTCTGGGGACAATTCTGAGACCGAGTATGAGGGTACTGTCACATCACAATTCAATCACTTTTTCCTCTTCCTTTCCTGGAAAGTCATCATGGATGGAGTCTTCTGTGCTTAATGGTACACAATCAAAATCCCATTAGTTACGCTGTCAAAACCAAATTCATTAAACTTCCCAACCAAATTTAGGCAATTGTTCTTCAATGTCACCAATGCGGTCAGAATACTTTTTCAATTAATTTTCAGCGAGGAAAAATTCCAGGGTTGAGAGCAAGCAGCAATTGCTGCTCCTGTAAGTCACGCTTGCTTTTTCATTGCCCCAGTTTTATTGTAAAAGTTCAAAGACATAGTTTTCCATTTCTGTAAACTGGCAGTCTATTCACTGAGACACATGAACAAGTCAGGTAATGAGGCTAATCTTGACAGCCATAAATCACCTGTGCCTTCAAACCTGAAATCAGTATGAAAGCTTGTTTCTCAGACCAGAATTCAAAGAGACAGAACAGCCATTTTCAATGCGATCGCCAGCTCATTTTCTTTTGAAGACACTTTTGTTGACTGCCTTCTATTTTTCTCACACAACTGAAAATAAGCATAAATTCACTGTCCATACTTTAATAAAACTGACAGCTTTACAGCCTGACTAATCCACAGCCTTTTCCAAAATAACCAGTAATTTTTAAGATGTAGTTTTCTGCGATAAATACCAGACTGAATTTCTGCTAGTTCTTTAATTGTCATCACTCAGCTGGGGCTTTCCAGTTGCTGCTCACAGTCCTGTGTGGGTTACCAACATCCACCATTCATTTTGAGAAACTGTGTGTTCAGTTATTCTTTAGCCATTGCTCATTCTGGCACAGCTTTCTGCTTTGAAAATATTCCATGCATAATCCACTCAGACCCAAGCCTCTCCATGGAAGGGGCTGGAAAATTCTTGTGAAATGGGTACTTCTAATTGAACAGACCTAAATATTTTGTGAGCTTTTCCAGGGCTTGAGAAATCATAATGCAAATAATTTTCTACAAATACCTGATAAAGAAACAATGGTGTTTGGCAGCATTATCACTTAAGCCATATATTTAAAGTGTCAGATGGAGTGAATAAACTGTGCAGTGTGACTGGCCAAACATGCCACAAAAGACACAGTAGCGTCCCTTTTATCCCTATGTCCCTCTCTGCAGAAAATCTGTGTTTGAGGGCCCTTCTTGGTTGTGATACCTGTGATCAAGAGAGATGTAAACTCAAGTCACTACTAATCAGCCACTGTCAGTTTTTATGTTCAATGGAAAGAGTCATATACAATGACAAGGTCAGAAGGACTTCAGTCTCTCACTGTACAGATTTTATGTATATGCCAATGAAGCAATATCTCAGATTCTTAATACATGAAGAGCAGTGAAACAAACTTCTCCCAGTTCTCTCCGCTTTCGATACCGTACAGATGACTAAGATGGCATGCCTCCAGATCATCTGAAACATGGCTTTTACTCTGTTCGTGCACAAAGCACGAGAATCTCATCCACTTTGTGAGGCTTTCAACTCACTCTGGGCAATGCTTTAGTGTCTATGACACTTTTAAACATTTGTTCATTCTCCTCACCACTCAAAGGCGGTTTGCAAGACAAATGGTATTGGTTTGCATCTCCTAATGAGTTGGCAGAGTTTATTGTTTACTACAGGAAGTGTACTTAGTTGTGCCTAAAAGCTCTCAAAGTCCTTCTGCTCAAGTCTACCACTCGTCTGACCAGACCTTCACTGTGTTTCTACATGTCCTCTTTTGAAGATGACTACTTATCTGCAAATGAGGATCACAGTCATATTCACAAAGGTAAACTGTCTCTTACACATCTAAATCAGGGGCAAGAGAAAGTTTCTGAAGGTATATGAAAGCCAGTGTTGAAGTAGGACATGGGAACTTCTCCCTAGTCTCATGTAGGCATGAAGATCTGTGAAAGATGGCCTGGTTGGCAAAGGTCTGCCTGTGACAAATTCAGCAATAGCAGGTCTTGGCAGAGAGAGTCTGAATGGAGGAGTGAGGAGATTTGAGGTCAAAGAAGGGATTTTCTGACTTAGACATGGGATGCGTGTCAGGGTTTATGTTGGTGTAAGGCAGTCACAGAGGCAGGAGCAGAGCCCTTGGGAAAAGACACAAAATTTCATTTGGGCATCAAGGAACTTCATCTCCTGCAGGCACTTTGCCTCTCACCAGCTATGGAGCAGTTACCACAGTGATAGGCAAGATGCATAGGGGCTGCAGAGAGGCTTCAGCTGCAGTCAACTACACACTCTACACATGGTGACAGGTAGGATTCATTATGTCCCCCTGTTGATAGCTAATAAAGGCTTCTGTTGGGCTGGTAGTGTAAAGGTAGTTTATGTACTATGTGTTTTGTGGATGCTCTGTGGTCTGAAATGACCTGGAAAATGCATTTTACTTTTCCGATATGTTCTGGCATGCTCCAAAGCACACATAAATAGGCTCTTGCAAACTGAAAGGCTTTTTGGCATACCACTTCAAACAAGCTTATCAAAGAAATACCTGTGGTAGACATGTCTCTGGGCAAAAACCCCACAGCATAGAAAATTAATGACCATCCTCTGCATTCCCATGTATTTTACCACCTTGGAACTCACAGTGTTTTAGGAACTCTAAGTTGTAGCATTCTAGCAAGCCAGAGAAGTATTATCCTCCACTTTGATAGATGAAGAAGCTAAAACTCACTGGCCAGCTGACTCACCAGTGTAGCTAGGAGTGTAAAACATCCCTGGAGTAGCTGAGATGAGAGTTACAAAGGAAGCCTAACAAAGAGCTTTATACGTGTAACACGTATCTCCAGCCAGTCACTTTCCCCTGAAGGGTATTTCTCCTTTTGCTGTTTTTACTGCTATCATTCATCCTGTACTTTCTCTAAATCCACACAAGCAGTTCTAATTGTTCAGTCCAATCATTTGCCATTTTCCTCATGCATAATATTTTGTACCTGAGGAATCTCGAATTCACAACTGAATCTCATTGTCAGTGGTCTTGCAGAAGGTATCCACTGTCTTTCTTAAGTCATAGCTCATAAATTCTTCTACTCTTCTATTGTGTAGAAGTCAAGTACACTGGGAAAACCATTTTTAGTTAGATTTCTGGTTCTTTCAATTTCTTTGTTGCATTCTTCCTCAATAGTCTATCAGACCAACTGTTTTCAAAGAAATGTTATGCAATAAATCTATTTCATTTGCAGCTTCGCGAACACCTTTGTGGCAAAGCAGAATATAGAATCTGTACTTTGATTCATTAAAATTTGCCATGGCTGTTCAGCTCTGAAAAACTTTCCTTTAAAGGCTAGCACAATAAGTTAAACGTCCAATGAGTTCAGTGCTGTTGCCTTTGGGTACCATATGACATGGTACCAAATACAAGGAAGATATAGAACCAGAAATGCTGCACAGAAGTGAACTGATTAAATCATTGCTTATTCAAGGGAAGAGATCTTTCATCTCCAGGAACTCAGGCAATTAAGTGAGGGGCAGTCAGCTGTTACTAATGAGTTTTGTGCTGTAGTTGAGTAAACAACCGGTCATCACAGTCTCATTAAGGCTCTTCCATTTCCATGTTTCCTTCCCAGATGCTGGGCTCTGTGGTCTGGTAACGTGTGAAGGCCTTGTCATTGTTTTGTGCCTGTGCATATCACTTTTGCTTGTTCCTTTTACTCTGCCCACACTGTTTTGTCTGCAGTGTGGGACTGCTACTGACCTTGCCCATTCAGCCTTCACTCCATCATCATCGTTCTTCACATGTCCTAGCACAGCTTCCACTGGATGTGTAAACCTACTTATAGACCTGCCTGTTTCTTGAGCTCGTTTCACTGGCGATCAAACGTACAGTTACACTGAACTCCTTCAGTTCTGCTCAGCTATGATGCTAGTCAGGATAGCAGATATCACAACTGGATGAGTTTTAGGGTATTTTATAATGATCATTTAAAACAAAGTAGCAAATTTTAAAGTTACATTGACAGCACTTCTACTTCAAGCTGTCCCAATACTTCAGCTAGTTTTCATTACATCTCTTGAGGCTGTTGGGTTTTTTTCATTAAATTAATATTTTGTGGGGCTTTTTTTCCAAGATAAAGGTATGTGCACACAAGAAATAACTTCAGTTTGAATGTAAATTAGCTTATCCATTTGAATTCATAGAGAGACTAAAGACTGGCTTTAAAAGCTGATACCCAAAGTAATTTGGTGACTCTGGGCCAGACTGTGCTTTGTATATCAACTGTAACTTTATAACTAGAGTAAATGAAAACAGACGTGTGATGTGAGAAGCTATAAAACACCAGAACCTGAGCAGCAGAGATGGTCAGAGAAATTTGGGTAGCACTAGAGACTGATGGAATCAGCTGTTCTGCTGAAATCTAGGACCTCATCAAATCAGAGCAGTATCACTTGTATTTTATTTCCTAAGAAAACTAGACTGCATCAATACACTGCTAATTTCTTATTTAGACTATTCCAGCATAGCTTCCTTTATGTAAACTGAAATAAAATACCTGCAGTGAAACCAAAGATGGAATTCAGTCACTGAAACAGAGGCACCTATTGCCATTTGAGATGTGCTGACTGTCTACTGGTACTCCAGAAAGCAGGAGTTTGTCCCGTAAGTCCTGGTACAATTAATATAACACAGATAGATAGAGAGAAAAATATTTACAAATATGTGCATTAGATGTTTGTATTTAGGCAACAAAATAGCACCAAAATATTGACCATATTATTGTCAATAACTGGATACATCGCAGCATTGAAGGCTAAAATCTTCAATAGATTTTTCTTGCAAGTAAAAATAAATACAAATTTGCTTCTTTTACAGTCCTTGTACTTATGTTCTTTAAAACACATTTACTCGAGCTGTTGTATATACTGCTTACTCTCACACTTCTTGAGCTGTAGTGCATAATATTCAGTTGTTTCTAGTCAAAACCAAATTATTTTCATAAATGGGCACCTATAATATCTGTGTATGTAGACTTCATTTGGGATTGCTTACCTTAAAAAACATTCCAAATTAAAGCACTTATTCCAGGATGAGAGTGTGTTGTAGATAATGTAGATAATGCCAGGAAAATGTGCTCTTATTCTGAATAAGATCTGTGCTTAGAATTATACTGAATTCAGTAGTACTGAATATATATACATATAAGTATATATGTATATATGTATATTTAACCCACCTTAAAGCAGGATAATTTTCACATGCATGCAAAGCCTCGATTATTTGCACTTAGTTATATGAAACAAGCTTTTTCTTGTCATATGCTTTTCCTTCCCAACCTTTTCTTTCTTGATGTAACCTAATCCTTTTCAAGCAGAAGCCTGCCAGACCACAGACTTTTTTGTCACTGAGAGAACCCTGGGGTATCACTGAACAGGCACAAAGAACAAAACAATGCCCAAGAAGCAGAGTATGCTTTATATAAGCATATTTAAGCAGCAGAACATGTCTCTTCTCTCAGCTTGAACATATTTCACAATAAGCTCAGGAAAACTTGAAAGGGTGGGGAAAGAAAATACTGTCTGTTTCAATGCCTTCTGAAATGGTAATTTGCTACAAAATTAACATTAATGTGCTTAACATCTTGCTTTGCAAAGGCTGCTGAGCTTTTTGGGCTGAAAGTCAGCTTGAAGAAGACAGAAGTTCTTTACCAACTTGCACCTCAGGAAGTCTTCCATCATCCCCACATCACCATAGGCAAATCAGAGCTTAAGTCAGTCCAGCAGTTCAACTGTCTAGGAAGTATCATTTCTTTGGATGGCAAGACTGACAAAGAGATAGACAACAGGTTAGCAAAGGCATATAGAGCTTTCAGAAAACTCCATAAAAGAGTCTGGTGTAATAAACACCTGAAGAAAGGTACAAAGATTATTGTCTACAGAGCCATTGTACTGTCTACTCTTTTATATGGATCTGAATCACGGGTCATCTACTACCATCACCTGCAACTCCTGAAACACTTCCATCAGTGCTGCCTCTGTACAATCCTAAACATCCACTGGACTGACTACATGACTAATGTCACTGTCCTTGAACAGGCAGGGGTCACCAGTATAGAGGCCATGCTGCTGAGGACGCAGCTGCGCAGGGCAGGGCACCTCTCCAGGATGGAGGATCACCGCCTCTCTAAGATCGTGCTCTATGGTGAACTCACCACCGGCTGCTGCAACAGAGGAGCCCCAGAGAGGAGATACAAGGACTCCCTGAAACAGTACCTCAGTTTTGGCCATATTGACTACCATCCTGGCCTCCAATCAGGAGACATAGAGACACATCATTCATGATGCTGCTGTCTCCTTTGAGAACGCAGGTAGAATCAGTCTCGAGGAGAAAAGACAACACAGAAAGAACCGCACCTTGCCAATACCGCCTAAGGAGACTTTTCACTGTGCCCTTTGCAACTGGACTTGCCTATCCTGCATCGACCTTTTTAGCCATCAGTGCACTTGCAGCAAGCGTGGGTAGTGTCCTTCCCTTATCTTCGTTCGCGAAGCCTAGCCAAGAATATTAATGTGAAAGAGAGCAACTCACAAAGTACATCCAAAACATAGTGAGACACTAAAGTTTTAAAAAAGAGGACTTTTTGGTTTATATGTATTTTTTTTAATGAAGCACAGGGCTCATTGGATGATAGAGCAAAATGCAGAACTCAGATTCAGCTCTTTATTTAAGTTTCTGCTTTACCAGAAGCTTTTTAAGTAATCAGAGAAGTCATCCAGGGACTAGACCCATAAAGGGAGCCTTCAAATTGACCCTTAGGCTTCTGTAACCCATGAGTATGTGCTGAATGTCAACACAGGTCTCATCCTGGCTGCAGATGCACAGAGGAGATTCACATCTGCTTCACTTTCAAGACAAGAGCTCCTCAATGACCAGTTCAAACGTGCCCACAACAAACTGACAAGTGAAATACAGTAAAGAAAGCTGAACCAGACTATTTCTAGGGATGGGAACTCCTAGCAGGCAGACAACTGAAAGTAGTCTTTCTCAGTCAAAACACACCTACACTCACAGAGGATGTGTAGCCGCAGGCAGAGGAAGAGAACGGTGACTCTGAAAACCCCCCCTTCCTTCAGCTCATTCACATAGGCAGCCCAGCTCTACTGCAGAAAGTATTATACTCAGTTTTACACTTGTGAAGTAGAGTTTTTCTGTGCTGCTTTTAATGCCACACAGATTGCAGTGTCAAAGAGAGAGTCGAGCCCAGTCTTGTTTAAGTGGCTAGTTTTTTACAGAGGCTGAAACTGCCGGTTTTGGCCAGATAACCAAAAAGCAGATGTGGTAGGGGTTTGGTTTTTGGTACTGACCTGGGCTACTGCAAAAATCATTGACCTGGAAGTGAGATAGCCACACAGCTTTATCTAACCTTGGATAAATTATCTGCTTTTTAACATACCTTTTCCTATAGAATGACCAGGAGTTGATATTCAGTTTTTGAAAATTATTAAGTATTGAATTCCATTCTCATTTACACTAGTGTGAGTAACATCACTGAAAAATGTGATCTACAGACTAATGGCGAATATTTTCTCTGACATGAACACAGCTGATTCTTCTATTATGTAACTTGAACAGATTTTTAGCTTTGTTTTACTTTGTGGTTATTACCCCTCTTTTTTTCCTATAGCTTTAACATAAAAGCAGATGGGAGTTCTGGTCAATATAGATATTAATGAGAGAGATAAATTTAATGTAGTGGGTTTAACTTAGTACATAAATGAATGACTGTCGTTCTATTCTTTGTCTTTAGTTATTTTTCTTTTTGTCTGTGGTTTACAAATGAACTCATCTTTCTTTAGTAGACAAGGTCATTGCATTCCTGTAATTTTCATTTTACATTTATGAGACACATACATTTTTTTTGTATCCAGTCACCCTTAACCCAAACAGGAAAAATTAAAAATAAAGCACAGCTTTGTGCACATGTGGAACACAACAGGGACCAATCCAGCTAGACATTGTGAGTACTAGATAGTGTTATAATGGCAAGAAACTTATCTATCAATTACAACAAATGTATTCCAGAAGGACATTTAGGTTCTTTAGCTGATATAAAGGAAATACAGATATTTATCCGATTACAGCAAAGATACTATTACAGTCACAGTTTCCCTAAGTGCCTTGTTCTTGCATGCAAATTCTAAATAGACATTGTAACACTATGTTGAACAGCCCTATATAACTCAATATGGAATAAAATAAAGCCCCACTGTGTTTATCATAGAAATACACTTACAAACAAAAAAGACTTACATTTTACAGTGAATATTCCATCTAGAAACATTCTTTAAAATGCCATTATATTTTAGATGTAGTTAAGTTTCCAAAGCAATTTCCATGTTAACCTTGTTTCTGATTGTTTATAGTGTTATGAAAGATTCTGCTTTCGAACTCAACCTCTCTGTGCTTTGCCTCAAATAAATAACATAAAGTTTGTCTTCTTTACAATCTGTTTTCCTTATAAGACTTGTGTCTTCTTGTTCATTCTTTCTTTTTTCTGACCTCAACTGAATTGTGAGTGTAAGTACTGTGACCTAAAATTACATTCAGTAGCAAATCTTTGTGCAGCAAAACTGTAAATATGTGCATTGACCTTTAAAGATTATGCACAATGAATTCTAAACACACCTGTGATGTTCTGTAAGCAACAAATGAAGAGCAACTTTTATGAATAATTGTGTGCAGTGATGGGTGTACTTCTGCAAAGGCAAAACCTTGAAGTCAAATTCTGAAGCTGAAAAATAACATTAGTACATATACAGAAGGGAACACTGTCTATATTTCAGCGTTGATACTCTACCTCCCACTCTGGTATCTGAAGCAGCATCTTACTGGTAAATAAAATGGCGTGGATCTCATTCTTAGGCCCTGAGGACAAGTTGCACCATACTGTTAATATCTGTACAGCTAAATTGTATTTCTGTCACCCACCTCTGAAAGACAATGGCCTTCCCTATACTGCTTAGTGGAAACAGCTCTTAGCCCAACCTATCCCATATTCTGGGAGTGTTTGCTGTCTTAGATCAAACCTAAATCAACCTAAGTGTGCAAGGTGGAGCGCTCAATGCTGTGCCTTGACCTTTAGTATAGTATTATAGCCAGCCCATGTGATTTATAGCACTTGTTCAACTGGCCTTTGATATTCAGTTGGTCACCCAGCTTTTCTCCCTTGCAATTGTGGTTTGACTCTCTCTGACATTACATCATGATCTTCAGTATACTTCCCTAGGTCATAAGAGTTCCAGAGGAATGCAAATCCCATGGCATTAGTCCATTTTCTGTCTTTATCTTTGGATATGTCTTTCCAGAAAGCAGATCTATCTAGATACACCTGCTTTCAGAGTTACCTAGTGCTTCTGGAGAGAGTGTAGTCCTTCAGGGATGGATGTGATGCTTCTTCCCTAGTGCCGTAGATACAAAACACAAACATTGTATAATAGTTCACAGCAGTTCCATCCCCTTGTTTGACTTATCCTGCATGTTGACTGGAGCAAAGACCAAGGGCCTGAAACGGCTTTTACCCCCCCACTCTCAGACGTAAGAAAGTCCTGTGTTATACCAAAAGTATAGCACTGAATTGTTTTCCTTCCCTTTTTCATCTTTTTGTCAACTGTCTAATTCAATTATCAATGATGTTAAAGTTAACTGATCATCAGTATGCAATAACTAATGCATTTAATAGTGATGCTGAGGTGCCAGGAAGCAAATGACTCTTGATTGTTAACATGATATAGTTATCTCCTCATGTAATGTGATTTTTATAACAAGTAATGAAAAGTGTTTACTATAGAGTACTACAGTTGCTGACACTAAAACTAATGGCCAAATCTACACACAAATACCTCTAGGAAGAAAGGAAACAAAACCTTTTTCTTCCCCATAGTCTCTAAATGGAGGCTCGATTCTGAAGTTTTTACATCAACATCAATGATCTTACACAACGTACTTTTCCTGTTTGTATTTCTCACTGATTACCACTCTGGATAAGTGATATTGGTTTGGTGTTGATGTCATCAGGCCAGAATTTATACCTTTCTGCCTAGAGTACTTGGGAGTCCTTGATTGTCAAAAGTCTTATCAATATATTTTCACAGCTCAGTGTGGTACACTGCCATCACACAGAATTACAAACCTTTTGGAAATGACCCCTGATAAGATAACATACTAATGTTCAACCGAAGTCATATGTGCTCTTAAGCTTTCTTGGTATGGAGAGAATGAAGCATTTTATGTTTCCTTATCCAGGACTCCCACTCAAAGTTTATTCTTGAGCACACCACAATAACTGAAAACAGGTACAAGACGTTACAGGGTTTCCAAAACATAATTATATTCTGTTTATCATAAACATACACAGATCTAGAAAAAATAATAACACACCTGTCAGGATCTCCCCACCTCAGTTGCCTTCTCTTCAACATTCTTTGGATGTGCTTCAGAGTCCTCTGAGAAATCCAGGACCCTCCACACAGAATATGAAAGCTCTCACCACACTCACGGCCTCTCTCACTCTCAAGCAAGAAATTTTATTTCTTCTTTGGCTTGTCTTACCTGCTACAGCTAACTACATGACATTGGAGCTTAGTGATCTGGTGTAAACTTTGGACATAGAAAGTTTGCAAACCCATCTGAAATACATCTGGCTGCAATACCTGGGGTTTATACAAGCATGTTATGAATCACTTGAATGGGACCTGCAAAACCTAAAACAGAGAAAGAAATGAGATTTAGGTAGTTCAGGTTGCTTGAAGATAACTGTAATTAATTATTATTACAGTTAACTGTAATTAACTGTAATTAATTATTATTACAGTTATTACAATTATAAATTAATTAATTTTGAATATAACTGTAGCAATAAACTTGTGTTATATGAATTCATGTTCCTTTCCTGCTGTCCAGCATGCCTCTGTCAGTGTTAGTTCTCCTCTGGCTTACCACTTTTCAGCTGTGGTAGTTTTCAAGGGCTTGCCACAGAACAACTGGAAAAAGTGGGTTTTCTCTTAGATTCATTCATCTCAGACCAAAGAGGTTTTTTTGACCTGTGTCACCAGCCCTTCGGATTCTGTTCTGATATATAAGCAAAAAAAGAGCCTCGTATTCAAGCCAAGGTCACAATCAGAACATGGCACACTTGGGAAGTCCCAAATTCACATCAGTGTTATAATCTATATTTAGACATATTCCCATATTCCATAGATTTTTCTACATACATTAGCAATTAAGGCATATGTTTATAGTTTTAAAATCCCTTAACCCAGTAGTTTCTTCTGAATAATTAAATAAGAGGTGTTTTCATTACAATAAACATAGGCAGTGATTGCTTGTTTATTTATCACAAGATTTACCACAAGATCTCTTGATAACCATATTTTAATTATTGTTTTAAGGAAGAATCAAGAAGGGTTGCTGTGTTACATGCCTTTCTAAAAGTTCTCATAAGAAACCAGGAACATCCATATTAACACCTTTGCTATCAACCACCACTATATGCTTTATTATACACATTAGCATTTTCTGCCTGTTACTGCTAAAGACAGGCCACATTAGATGTTCTTTTAAGAAATTAATACATAACGGGAAATCCTGCACTGGTTTTAGAATATCTGTTAAAAAATAATTTTGTTTTGCTGATGATAGTGGTCATTTACTTCTTTCACCTAGGACAGGTGAATATTTCCAATATTTCATATTATCATAATGAAGTTAGATTGTAATCTTTGTCCTACTTAAGTCAGTGAGCTATTTTTTTTACCTTTTTCTTTAATATTTTCACAGAATGAGAGAATATTTGGGGTTAGGAGGGGTATCTGGTCCAACCTCCTTGCTCAAGTGGGGTCACCTAGAGCAAGTTACGCAGGAGTACATCCAGATGGCTTTTGAATATCTCCAAGGAGAGAGACTCCACAACCTCTCTGGGCAACCTGTGCCCATGGTCAGTCATAGAGCACTGGACACACAGGACCTTTTCTGCAAGGTTGCTTTCCAGCCAGGCAGCCCTCAGGATGTACTGGTGCCTGAGGTTGTTCCTCCACAGGTACAGGACTTTGTATTTTCCCTTCTTGAAGTTCATGAGGTCCCTGTCAGCCCATTCCTCCAGCCTGTCAAGGTCACTCTGAATGGAAGCGCAACTCTGGTGTATCAATCACTTATCCCAGTTTTATATCATCAGCAAAACTGTTGAGGATACACTCTGTCGTATCATCCAGACCACTAATGAAGATGTTGAGGAGTATTGCACCCAACATCGACCCCTGGGGTACATCACTACTTATTTGCCTCCAGTTAGACTTCATATCACTGACCACTACCCTCCAAGCTTAGCTATTCATGTCATTATCAGCCCATCCGGCCTGTAGTTCATCAGCTTTTCTATGAGGATCTTATGGAAGACAGTGTTGAAAGCACATTGAAGTCAAGGTAGACAGTGTCCACTGCTCTCCACTCATCTATCAGGTCAGTCATGTCACTATAGATAGTTATGGGGTTGGTTTGGGTATTTTGACTGAATCAACAACAGCTAATTGCTCTGCAAGGACTAACAGAGAAGTGTCTCATGCTGAAGTTGTTTCAGAGCTTCTGAAGTCACTGGAGATTTAGAAAAGATCAGAGACAGAGTCCTAGAGATAGATGAGCTTGAGCACTTACAAAGAAGTGTAAGTTAGTTTCTGTCCAAAGGCCTTTATACATAAATGCAATGGTGCAGGAAGGGACAAATCTATCATTATTTTTCACTGAACAAAATATGGTTTGAGAAAGAAGATTGCAGACTTCTTCCTCTTCAGTTATAACAATGGAGACACTGAAAGAGGACATATGATTCTGTCTTAGCCAACAGTAAGGTTGATGTTAGATAGAAGCTATCCAGAATCAACACAGGGTTGTGTTGGCATAAGGTTCTTGAACTGGTGAAAGATACCTGCTTGAACTAACACTACCTCTGATAAATAATCTACTACACACAAAAAAAGAAAAGATCAACTGGGTCCTAGAAAATATCTATCTTCAAAGAGATCTGAGGAAACTCAGACTACACTGCCCATGCGTCTATGTTAGATCATGGGCAGGTATGTACAGGTGGCTGAGTGTTTCTACTCATTATAGATTCATTTTCCAAATCTGGAGATCTTTTTCTATTTCTTCATTTCAGTTTACCACAGTTTAAAAATAATTTGCTACCAGAAATTTAATTCTAATAGTGACCTTTGCCACTATTTTGTATCAAACAACTTACTGAATTATAATTGCTTAATATATTAGACAACAAATTCTTTGCATGTGGTATAACATTACCTAAGCTGAATTGCTCAGGGAGTCATCTCAGAGCAATGTGAAAAAATCATAAAAATAACAAGGCTTCCTGTATTTCAGCTGATATGTCAAAGATGGTGAGTTTCCTTTTCAGAAAATACGTTCTAACTTCTTATTGGCTTCTACTGGTGCCATTTAAAACAAACAAACTAAACAAACAAACAAAAACAACAAAAAGCCCCACAAAAATCTAGTGAGAGATTTTGAAGTTTCTTTTTGTGTTCTTACTTAATTTTCCATGTTGTTATATTCTACTTCAAAATGGGTTATGAACAGAAGACGCGACTGCACTAAAGGAATACAGTATTTTTAACATGAAGGACTTACAGCATCATCTGGTAGTTTTATACTAAAAGGTAGTTATAAACAGGTTGAAAACTGTCATTTAACATATATTTTTTTTTAATAAACGTGCCTATTCTGTTTGATGAAAGACATGCCAGCTATTAGAAACAAAATACAAAATAGGTCAGCGATGGATTACTGTGATGCTGTGGAGATCACAGGTTTGCAAATGTCAGTCTTTAGGGGTCCTTTGAGAAGCCTGCATAAGACTGATTTTACTGAGCCAAACTGGATACACAGACTTTCTCAGTTCAATGCTGCATGGTTAACATACGCAAGAAGCATGGCAGCAACTAATCCGAGTGATTAAAGTTCACATGAATGTAATGTATTCACAGCTCTTGTATTTCACTGGTTTTGGCTGAAGTCAGGTACAAGAACTGAACAAACATGCACATACATTATCATGCATATTCACTAAAAATGGCAAATTGAAACTGCTTTGCCTAATTGCTCTTTTATTTATTTCCCATGGATACGGTTTCAAACAGGAATGATCAGTTAAACAATACATTTCTGATGAAGCATTAGCAAATAAACATAGCTTTTTCTCCTTGTGAAGAAAGCTATTTCCAAGTTTTACTCAACCAACTTGGGGAACAAAGAAACATCATGTGATCAGCATGTTCCAGCACAGTTCGAATTCTGCATATTCCTGCCAGCAGAGTCTACATTTAAAAATTAATTATGAGAAACATCTGGTGAATAAATTTGTATTGCAAAAAATATTTTATTTTTAAACTGAATAAAAGCATAAATAATTTTCAGTTGATTTGACGATGAGAAAAAACCTAAAATAACCAAATTATTAATTGGAAGATTAGTACTTAGCTTTATCTGAGGTATTGTAATAAGTAATTCTAAACAGGTCTGCAGTTCAGTCTTTGTAAATATCACAGATTATCACTGGAAAAATTTAGCTGTTTCAGATATTCAGATGACAGCATTGATTGCTTTCCCAACAAAGCACATGTGTGTAAATAAAAACTGAAGTCTTGTTGAGCTTTCTTTAGTTGCTTATCACATGATTATGAGGATGATCACTTTTAAAGAAGTTAATGTTTGTATTAAAAGTTAAATAACTACTTTTCAGATCTTTTTCTGCCAGGCAATTGCTTTATATCTGTAAGCCCAAGAAGGCTATTCTCATAAACAGCACACCCATAATCTGCCCAAGCAACTTTCTTGCTTTGTTTTTAAAGGGTGATCAACAGGTTTTCCTGGGTTGGGCTGTTTTTGTTTCAGCGTGTCTTGTATAAAGAGCTGCCTTCTGTCTTATGTAACATGCTTGATTAATTATTCTTCTCCAACGTACTAATCTTACATTACCACATGATAAACATATTATTTTTCAGCTGACCACCATTTCTCACCAGTCCTCTTTAAAACGCAAAAAATTGCTTCTGAAGATGAAGTTTACAGTCTAAATGAATCTCTCTTAGCTCTAATTGTCAAGACATAAACGGTCAAACCATTGCTCAGACAGCAGTATCTAGGGCCAATTGAGACTCTCTGGGGCACATGAGGATTTATGTATTTAATTTGGCAGATATGGCACAGGATCTAAACTTTCTGGAGTGGCAGTGAGGAGCTAGGCAGGGAATCTTTGGGCAGCTTAGATGGCATTGGATCCTCACGTGGAGACAGTAGAATCGAGACCCTGACTTTTACACATATATATATTCTATGTAAGGTGAACCTCATCCTAACTGTGATTGCTGATTTAAGTCCATCTGTTCTGCATTATTTCATGCCACCAGACTCTTGCACTGGGTAAAACTGTTGACTTAGCAAACTAAGTTACCTGACTGTTGTGTTATAGGGAATCTCTAGGGCTACGGTGAAACCTGTAGCAGCCTGGACTTCATCATGCTCTAGTCCTGTGAGTTGCTTGCATCCTTCTCAGAAAACAAGGTCTTTGAAGATGCTGCTTTATTCATCACCAGCTTCTGGTGGAAGTGCCATTAAAACCATTAAAGCTATTCAAACTTGGATACATTTAATTTGTATCACCTCCATTTCAAGACTGCTACCACAAGGAAAAGATTTAGATATCTGACCTTTTTCTCTTTCCTCTTTTTTTAAAAAATAAAAACCAAGCTTGGTTCTCTTTTCTATTATTAGATGTCTCAAAGTGGATTTTAAGGAGTAGCAGAGAAAGAGAAATTGATGTGGACTTCCTGGGCCTGCCACAGGCAGCTTTGGTTGCAGTCACGCAGTACAAGTATGTGTTCTGGTTTACTGGGACAGTATTTTAGAGTCAAGATTTCTGTTCAGGAAGCCACTTTTCTGCAGGGATTGCAGTAGTCAATTTCATGGGAACAAAGTGATAAGATACTTTGCTATAGTTTTCAGCCAGCACTGGTTTGTGATGATCAAGATCTTCAGTAGTTTTGAGATAAACAAGTGCAGAGGCTGGACGAAGTGGAAACCTAGGGTAGTTGACCCCAAGCTGACCCCAGAATGGCCAAAAAAAGTTATTTCAAACCATAAATGTCACACTTCATATAAATTGGGGAGTTTGCTGGGGACAGTCTCTCATTCTTAAGTGGCTGCCATCTCAAAAGCATCTAATCCACCATCCTACCTCTGAGGCCTAGTCCTTCACTATATTTACTGTGTACAACTCTTTGTAGTTTATATTAATACTGTTATTAATATTGGGTTTTCATATTATTATTTTATTAAATCCGGTTTTGTTTCAACCCACAGGTCTCCTTTCCTTTTCCCGATTCCCCTCTCTGGGTGGGAAGGAGTCATCAGGTGATAGAGCAACTGTATAAACCATGATAGTAGGTGACATGCAAGAACAAGACTGGAAGGCATGTCTGTGAGTATATTTGTGCATTTTTGGTTTGAATTGTAATGCACAGGAAAAGAGTTGCTGTATTGCCACAAAGAAAATGTTCAGCTGAGGATTGCACTGGTCCTCTTGCTTTTTCAGGAATATAACCTGAATGTTTTGCACAGCCTCTGTATAAAATCCATGCTCACAGGTCCTCACAAATGCCACTTTACTTCACTTAGTTCTTGTTATCATCTTCCTTCTCTCTTTTGCACAGCCAAAGTTTTTAACTGTGAGAAAGAACAAATACAAGTATATAACCACAGTAGCAGAACCAGAAATTATTATCAAGTTAAATAAAGAAAAAAGTATTTTCTCTGTGTCAGTGCATGTGTAATTATTCTCACATGCAGAGAAGAGCAAGAATAGGTAACGTGTTTGAGGCTGTTTCATTTGCAAAGTGCTTTGTTAGCTTTCAAGTGGGTTACACCTCATGTGATTTGGTGGAATTTCTTTCCCTTTTTCCTTTTCATCTTAGGTAAGAGTAAAGATTTAAACCCTATAAAGCATGTATGCTACAGAAAGTAGGTTAGAGGGATTCTGTGATTAATGAAGTTCAACCAATTTTTTTCCCCAATTAATTTTCAAAGCTTTTCAACAGCCATTCTGGCTTGTAAATTCTTGTCCTCTCATTATTTACTGTGCCTTGCATGTATAACCTGCAATATACATAAACACTCTGACATACTAGGCTTACTTCCCATCTCAGCTGAATCAGCCACATGCCAGTGATTTTGGTGGAGTTATCCTTGTTTCAGACCAGTGATGGACAGAAATCAAGCCTTTGTATACAGAATATGTGAACAAAAATGCATAATTGAGAAAAGAGGGCAATGTATTAACAGCTGATTGCTTTCTAGTACTTTTGCCTTCCCACTGATTGCAATGACAGCGAAGCTGATGAACATCTTGTTCATTTTCACTTGCTACAGGGGTGGAAAGCTGTGGGGTGGGTAGAAGTGGAGCTCTGAAATAAGATCTGGCTCACCTATCTCCTCCTGTGAACTTCAGTCAGAGTCCTCAGGCACAGAGACTAAAAACATTTCTATTTTGGTGCTTTATGTTAATTACCCAGGTTTGAAAATGTTCACCTAATTTTCTTATATTGACAGGTATTTTCCTGACTCATGTCTTTTTCTAATTACAAATTCTTTTTTTGCCCTCTGTCTCCCCACTATGTTTGTTTGGGGTTTTTTATATAAAATAACGTTGCACATTGCTTTGGATAATTGTAGTCTCTACAATAAAATTTTATCTGTATGGAGCATGTGAATTAGGACATCTGAATGTTTTTCTAAAGGTCTGTTTCTAAAGAACATTCTTTTTGTTCCAGTACCTAAAACCCCATCTATTTTTAACAGCAAAGCAGTAAGGTTTTTTTCAACATATATTACTTATGAAAGTCTGGCTTCCATGTGAATTCACATTTTTGTGTATGGTTTCCTTCACTTTCCACCTGAAAAGATACAAGTAATTCTGATTTTTTTGCACAGCCATGTTGATGCTGTTGGCACTTTGGAAACACAGAGAAAAGTGATTCTTGTCTAAAGACTCAGTTCAGCCACAGAAAATGGTTCAGACATGTCTAAATGTATGAAAGTAAGAAGATATTTATTTGTAGGCTTAATATAATAAGCATGCTTGAAGGAATAGTTTGGTTGCAGGTTAAAAGCAATTCCATGCAGATGTTTCCACTTCTTTAAGACAGAATGGAAATAGTTACCTGATAAAAAGCTAAAGTCTCAGGTTCTTAAAAAAACCTCAGAATTCTTTTCAACAAACAGGTTTAGGATGCCAAATTTGGTGAAGGACAGATTTTCCCACCAGAAGAGTTTCACAACCCAGCCAAATTCTAATCTCGGGAGTAGCAGTTTTCCCTGAAATCACTTGCCAAGATGATCAGTGAGCCACCACCCTCATTTCATTCCATTTTGGTGCTTATCCATGAGAGAACTTAACAGTTCTTCCAGCACAGAAAGGGAAATACCACCAGCAGCTGCAGAAAGCCAGAGGCTATGTGGCTTTTGGAATAGCAGGGAGAAGTTAAATAGACTGGGAGCTGGCTGCAGAAAGAGGGCTCAGTGGCTTAGGTATTGGGATGAAAGGCTCAGAGCTGGCACAAGAAACAATGTGTTTCTGGCAAAGGGAGGTATAGTCGTCATGAAAGACCCTTGTGGGTGGCCCATTAAGAAGGGGGGTTACAGCTCGGTCTGAAAGAGGCTGGGAGAAGAGGGCTCCTGGCTGTTGAATTTGCCAGTCTTGAGTATGCTTGTAGCAAGGCAATGACCGACAGGGAGCTGGCTGGACAAAATTTATCTCCACACCCAGCAGGCATTGGGCTGTCTTTAGGGCTGGATGAAGTATGGTGATTTTACATTGGTTGGTAACCATTTGTATACACAGAATATGAAAAGAATATTCCTCAGAAACAAAGGTTAGGAAAGGATACCTTAATTACAATAGGATCAAGTGAACACGGGGCACTCCCGAGAAAGACTTATTTAAATACATCTGTAATCCTCTAGGTACTAAGGTTGCACAACTTTCTTAGGCTATATTTTCTAATATTTTACTCACCTTAAAATTATAAAGTATTTTCAAACAAAAACAAAATTTGTAGCAAATTAAGCCATTTACTTATTGCCCTACCCTCTGTGGATTTGAAGTACAGAAGAGAATTATTCTGCTAACAAAAAAAAAATTGTTACAGGATTGGAAGGCTTTTCATGTCCTTCCTCCCTTGTTTAGTTTGTTTATCTACAGACTAAACCATATCTTTCCAAATGGGAAAATATCTTTCTTTAATGGGTTCTGTTTTCCAAAGCTCTTTTTTTGCTGGCTTTCTCTAGATTTTCTTTAACTGCATCTTTCTTAACATACAGTGGCCCAAATAAATAGTACTCCAGCTAAGTCCTCACCAGTGCCCTATACAGCAGAACAGTGACCTTCCAGACAACACAAAATGACATATGCCTTTTTACAACAGCATGACATCGTTGATTCAGACTTAGCTTGTGAAGATTTCTAACTTGAAGGTCCTTTTTGAGTTATTGCTGCCAATCAGTTAATGCTGTCTTCTGTATTAAATCCCTGCATGCAGTATACTTAATTTCACCTTTATTGAAATTCACCTATTTGATATCAAATAATTCTCCAGACTGCCAAGATCATCTTCAGTGAACCCTGCCTGCCATTTTCACCCACTCAGTTTTTAATGAAATTTCTTTCATCCCAAGGTATTAAAAATATTGAAGAATATTGAGCACAGGACAGAGCCCTAGAGAACCTGACATAATAAGAAATGGTTGACAAATATCTGCGGAGCAGATGTGTGCTTTTAGCTGTGAAACTACCAAAATCATCATCCATACAAGACTTCCTTGAGAGAGTGCCATATGGAATGTTCTTAAAGGCCAAAACTCAAGATATGTCCTCCTGCTGCCTCTCTCTCCATATGTGCCATGATTCTCTTTGGAGAAGAAAGGAATTCCAGTGGATTAATATATTTAACTTTTGATAAATCAGTCACCTTTGTTTCTTATTACATAGTTATCTTTTAGATATTGGCAAGTTGCTTTTGATTCTTCCTAGCCATCAAAAATGGCATGTTTTTATAATTCCATTCTACCCTTTTAAAAATTGGAATATCTTTGTCATCAAGTTCCCTTGGCTTCCATGATTTCTTGAAGAAAATTCCTGCAGGGATGGGAGTTAGCATAATACACTCCATCAGGACTTTTCAGACTTGAGAAAATAAAAAATATTCAAAGGTTTTTGAGCCTGGGTTCTTCCTTCTGTTTTTAATTCTTATTATTTTAATGATATAGGAGAACTGATTTGTTGTGATATTTGAAATAAAAAAGACTTTGAACTTCTCAGCCTTTTTTCGCCCATTACTTTCTCCTCTTCCCTTGTAAGTATAGGGCTCATACTTGTCTTTTTCTTTTATTTACTTCTAAGATACAATTAGAAGTTTTTCTTCCTGTCTATTTTCTCTTGTTAGTCACCTAAACTTAAACATTTCATTGTATACTCTCAATATTTGCTCTCAATCTCAATGATTTTTTACTAATAATTTTAACAGTAATGATGTGTTCAGCCTTCTGGCTCAATTGCAGTGTTACAGCTTGCTTCTACTTTTATTCTTCCCCAGAGTTTTTCAACAGAGAGGCCTCTGGTTTCTTAAAAGTCTTCACATTAAGCATATTCATTTTTTATATATTACATTGCTATATACATTGCTTTCTCAGCCTTTACTGTTTAATTTATTGCTGAGAGGAGTCTAAGAAACAGGAGATTCTTGTGTCAAAAGAAGGTAATCTCATAGATTATGGTGATTAATCAACATAAAATCATAAACACACTAAAAAATTAAATAGTAAAATGTGTATTGCTTTGCAACTCACTTCTTAAATGAAAAGAGAACTCAATCTCCATTGAACATCTCGGCTCACTGTTAGCTAAAGTAACTTCCTGCAGAGTGAACCAATGCTCTTTCTCTTCTGTTGAGATCCCCATTCCCATGAGGAAGGAGAGCTGAGTGTCTTTTGAATTTCCCCATTCCCTGTGCTGAACAGAAAGCCTAAGGTCTTGCCTGACATAAAGGAACTGAAATAAGTAGACACTGTATGCAACGGTGGCTTCTGGGAATGGTTTCAGGACTTTGTATTTCCAAGTTATTTGGTGCTTTTTTGTTAAAGGGTAAACATTTCAAGCTAAATTATTCAGAAGGGATTTAGGAGATGTTTTCTTTAAGTTCTGCTGAATACAAATGTGTGGAGAGAAAGAAAAATAAAGCATTCTGCTTCAGTTTTGTGGTTTTGTTCACTGGTTACACTGAGATCTTTGAGGGGAAGGATTGTAAAGATGTGTGGGGTAATCCAGTTCCCCCTCTTTACTAAGTGGGGTTTTCATAGGAAGCCACTACTGGAAGAGGTCTATCTCAAGCCTACTAAAGGAGAGAAAAGAAAAATCCTGGCAAATGAAAAGCTATGATAAAATCTGAGTCAACTCCGCTACCAAGACCAGTATGTTAGCAAAATTTCTTCAGCAAATGGAAGACACTGAGTACTTTCCGGGAGATGGTATTATGGAAAGGGGTGGCATATTTCAGAAGTGCAATCCCAGCACAAGGCCTCAGAGTGCAGAGTTCACCTTCCTGAAAAAAAATCTTCTTTCCAAGAAGGTGAAGGGATGTAGCTTCTTAAAGTATAGGACAGAAATTTAAGCAGGAGGCATGTGCTTCTGGATTATCACACTGATAATGCAATGCATGCTTAAACATAGATGCTTGTAATTTCAAAAGAAACAGTATCATTAGTTACTAGAACCATGACATGCCCCAGCACATATATTCTGCATGAAGCCAGAAAAAAGCCATGTGACCCCAATACAGTGAAGCCTTCCCCAAGGGCTGCTGGAAATGCCATCTTCCAGACTAGTGCTTCCTGCAGGACACAGGAGCAGATGGCCAGCCAGTGTCCTGGTATATGACTTACTGTAAACCAAGACCTTGACTTTGTTTCATTATTGTAAAGACTCAAGATTTTAAATGTATATCTTTTGATGAACTTGTGAGGTTGCTTATACTGGAGGTGGGTAAGAGAGGAACAAAAATTATTTTTTGACTTCTCAGAAAGGAGACCAAATTACAAGATATTGTGCGCTCTAAGAATACTGAGGACTTAAGGCTTGGTGACACTGAATAACTTGCTGAGCCTATGTGTCTTGGTTAGGTTGAATAACAGCAAATACTCTTTCTACAGTCACTGTCTTCCTTCAATGTGCCTACAGTGTAATTTGAGTAGTGGAAGAAATAGTAATCCCTAGAAAGCTCTGTTCTCCATGGCACACTGTACCCAGGAGAACAGTGGGCTCCCTCATTGTGAGATTGGGCCTTTTGGTACCCAGGCATTCGTCCATGCTAAGCATTGTTCCTCTTATCTGTTATTATGGGTTTTGCCTAATGGAAGCATTTAAAGATGTGAAGCATTATGCTGACTGCAGTACAACTACTATTTAGCAATTGACCCCAGGACAACAATTCTGTTCCAAAGCAACACATTGTTCCAGATATTTTATAATTCTATTCTTTCATACTTCGCAAAGTTGTAGGTGGCAAGGTACAGGCATACACAAGAAGTTGTGTACATATTGGCTTTCAACACATAAGGTCCAGGTTTACATCCCTGTCCTCTGTCTCAACATGATTTGTGATGTTCTAGGGCAGAGTTTTCAAGTTAGAACAGCTATTTCTGGGCAGCTTCCAGATACACAACTGAGAGACTTGTTTGAAACCTTATCAACATTAACTCTATTAAAATAAACTTCAGGACTGCAAGGGAGCACTACTCTTCCTATACTCAAAATCAAGTGCATGCTTAAGAACTTCACTTATCCAGAGCTTGTGAATGAGACTCCCCCAAACTAACAATAAATGGGAGCGAACAACTTATGACAGAGCCCGAATAAAAAATGTAGCACTAAAACATAAGAATGAGCTTGGTGTACAGGAATGCAAATACAATTAATTCTCTATCCTTTGTGGATTTTCATCATAGGCTTTAAATGCTGCAGCAACCTTGGAAGAGTTTTAGAGATGTTACCAAGGTAGCAATGAATTCCTAATTTGCATAGAAAGGGACAGAGGTAAAGAAAAAGGAAGACCTTGCTGCTATGCATGACTTTCGATTCTTTAAATTCCTCTCCAGAAGTCAATGGAGAGAGATGTGAGACATGAAAGTTTCGTTGAAGGCAAGTTAGACTTACATTTTGCTGTTTTGTTAACCCCTTTGCTGCTTTGTTTTTTAACCCTGATATTAAGAATTTAAGATTTTCTTTTGCTCAAATAAGCTTGCATTAATCTTCCCCATTATCTTCCCAGTGCTAGAGCTGAGTCCATGGGAAGCGGACAAATTCAGTTCACGTTGTATTGCTGGAGGTGAAGTATGCAAACATCAGTCTAATGCTCCCCCCACGAGGTGCACCCTGACACAGGGCTGAATGCTCTCAGCAAGGCTGGAAAGGTCAGCTGGGGCCTGGGAGTGCCAAGTGCTGTATTGAGAAAGTTGTTCCTGGCAGACACAGAGAACAACCCTTCTTCCAGGAGCAGGTAACAAAGAAAGACCCCTCACAGCAGACCCCCGGGGAACCTTTCAAACCAGTCCACGGCTTCAAGGGAAAAGGCAGCAGCTTTCAGCACAACAGAGAAGGTTGAAACTAAATTAAACAACAGAAAATGTTGGACCATGCTGATTAGTGAGATTGTCTTTGAAAAAAATATTTACAAGACCTTTCTACAAAGTTGTTACTACTGTAAAATATTCAGTAGAAGGTGTTTTTATCAGAATGATGAAAAAAGGCAACTCCTTTAGTCTAATAATTCCCAGGGAATTAGTTCTTTAGTCAGTCCTTTGACCTGAGATCCCTGCTATAAAATACTACTCTGTTCTACCTATGCAGAAAGAGCTCTAGAAGTTTGCTCACTTCAGTAGGCATTGCAACCCAGCTGTTGTTTTTATCCCTTCAGTCCATAACATTTCTCTCTACACTGTCAGACTCATGCCTCCGGAGAGTCACAGGGAAAACTACTTGAAGGTCTGCTTATAACCCAGACCCAGGCTTTGGAGTAGGTCCTTAATGCTAAGGAGCAGGCTACCAGGGTATGAAACTCTTATGGAGATTCTCCATAAAAGAACAGAATACAGAACATAAATATATATATTACAGATGCTAAAGTAAGGTGTCTGTTATCTGACACTGATGCCTAGACTCAGCTTTCTCCAGACACATCCAAACTAGGCTATAGACCCACCTGTACTCAGTTCATCGAATTATGACTGTATTTGTCATTTGTCTGTAATATCTCTTTCCCATTCCCCACATGATCCTCTCCCAGTTGTGAGCCATTCAGCAGAGTTTTGTGCATTTTTCTAAGTTACAAATGCCCCACATAATTTCTTTGCCTAACAAGTGTAGAACAGTGTGTTTGTGAAATGCCATGTCTTCTCTGTTCCACATGGAGAAAAATAAAAAGCTAAAACTCAACCTACAAGGGTGTTTGTGTAATAGGATGCAGTAGGTAAGGATCATGACAGATGAGAAACAAAAGCAAGAAACCAAATGATGCTAAATGTAGAGAGCCATTTGTTTGAAACATTTGGAAAAACCAATTTGTACTCATATTTCACAATGAAGTACAAGCAGCTCTTGGAATAAACTACGAATGTGAGGCTATGAAGCAGTATTTACTGCAACCTAAAACCTGGTATTCCTCTCAGATTTAAAAGCTAAACAAGATGAGGAGAGAGTTGCTATTTTTTCCTGCAAAACAGGTGACAATTACAGTAACATTGTTTTATAGCTATTGTTGGGTTATTTTTTAGGTTGACAACAAAACAGATGCAAAAGATAAGAATATATTGGATGACACTAATACAGGAGTGCATAGCTCCTCATGTGTCCAGGTCTTCTAAAATGTTTATAGTCCACTCTAATGGGAAACAAGATGTAAAGAAGGAGAGTGCATTTCATTACAAGGAACTCAAGGGGACTGACTGGGTATTCAGCCTCTTTTTAAGGCAGTGTTGAAATAGAAACACAAACACTATATTTTCTATATACAGTGGTGTGAAATGTTCCCACTTGGGATGGTCTCAGACCAGGTATCACCAACAGTATCAAAAGGAGAGTCTCCTGAAAAGCTTATCTGATATTTTGTGGTTTTACTCATGTGCTCCTCTCTTTTCAATCTTTTTGCCCAATTTAGGCAAAACATTTAAAATAGAAAGTGGCTTATGAATAAGTGCACATTGTGCAGTAAAATCAACACTATCTCCGTTCTAAATTATGGGGACAAATGTGGAAATCGGGCTGCAGAAAACTGCAGAGTGCATTGAAAGTACTTTTAAGTAAAGCCTTTTGGAGATAGTAAGAACAGTCAAAACAAGGAAACCAACTTTATTTGGAAGAGAGGGAAAGCAATTGCACAGAAAGAAACCTATGCCCTTCTGTAGAAGAGATTCAAGATAGGACTGAAGTGGTGGTAATTCCAGCTTGAAATGGGAAGTACAGCAAGTGAAAAAGCTTAGCTTAAAATAATAGTGCCCAAGGTACAGGTCTTCCAAAAGGTTCTAATTAAGGAAAAAAGACTGCCCAAGAATATTAGCATCAGGAAACTGCTGCAGTAACCTGAGTACCCTGACAATGTAATTGATAAGATATTAAACTGGTATTTTTAATCCAATAGCAGTCTAGATTAAATCAGAAATTTGTGATCTAAGCATGTGTTACTGAAATATCAGAACCTAAATTTTACTGACAAAATACACACTCACAGAGAGGTTATCGTACACAGAGCAGGTGCACACCTACTGAAAGTAGGCAGCCATGCATACAAAATTGCCTCCTGTCTGTGCAGTGCAAAGGAGCTACTTAGATCCCTTCTGTGTTTAATAATGGGGCTCAAAGGAGAGACAGCTTGGATACTGTGTATTGCTAATAATTGGAAAAGGTGCACTGGAGCCTGCATAACTAACTGTAACAGAAAGGGTTATAGCAATGCCTGTGAGCAACTACAGCAAAAAAAAGATGAGAACACTGAGCTGTGAAAATTAGTTCATACTTCAGTTTTTTAAAGCTTTTTCTTATCCTAATTAGACATGTGCAAATAACTGATTTTTCACTTTGGTGGCTGAGCCTAAAAAATACTTTCTAATTTGTTTCAAGTCAACCCTGAACTAAGACATAGGTCAAGCTCTCAGCCCTTGTAACTGGGTGACCCAGGATCCCTGGGTTTTCCCACAGTGAAAATCTTCAGCAGCTGAGGAGCTGTGGACAATTCCCATCCCACCATTGCCCCAGTAGTCAATCCCTTAAAACAAACAAACAAACAAAACCCCAAAACAAACAAACAACAAACAAACAAAAGTACCCCCAAAACCTGGAGATGCACAATAAGACAGGAATTGATAGTATCAACAAATGAGGAAAATTGACTTTGTCACTTGGGCAAAATCAATAAACCGAAGAACGGGAAAAAAAGGAAAAAAAAACCCATCAAATTTCTGTAGTAATCTTGGCTGCCACTTGCAACTATTGCTCCCAGGACTTTTTAAGAGGGATAGTGATTGCCATACTGCTTCAACCAGTTGCCCAAACAACTGTATATTCTTTCAGTTTCTTTACACTTTTCTTTCCCTCATTTCAGCTACACATGAATTGTAGCTGAAGACAAGAGTTAAAACATTTCCTCCTATTTAGGATGTGCTAGAGGAAGCTCAATTCAAGGCATTAAAATCACAGCCAGATACAGACCCCTCTGTTAAAACCTGGCTTTGAAGAATCATGACCCCTGCTACTGCCTCTTTTCTGAGAGCTGTGCCACTGCTCTTGGCAAACCTGGACACCTCTCCTCTTCAGAAGATCCTCATCAGATTCAGATTAGGAAATCCTTGTTCCTGAGTGGGGAATGAGGCAGTCATTGCCATCTGCTCCGCCAGCTCTGTGGGTAGCTCCTATTTCTCTCTTCTGTCTGTTCAGGCTCAGGCCTGGAAGTCCCTGCTCCTGCGCAGAGTGGGTCCCCTCAGCTGTCCTGTGCTCCAGTTCCTGGTCCCAGACCAAGCTGCTATTCAAGTGACAACATACACCTTCCCATTCTCAGTCCCAGCTGTAGTACAGATTCTGGCTCTTCCTTCCAACTATTTACTAGTTTCTCTTCCCATCATGCATTTAAAATTTGGAGAGCCCACTGATGCACAAATCTTAAAATCCCAGCAAAAGGGTCAATCCACCAAGTGGAGGTTTCGTTGTGTGTGTGCACACCTCTTTTCATGTGCAGTCATGACGGAGTGGAACAAACAATGTTGCAGTGTCTGTGCATATCTAAATGTTCCCAGAATTTGGAGGTGATGCAATATTGCGGGAACTGGCTCAGTTGCAGAAAGGAAACTAATCCAGCCGAGTTATACTGGTATATTGTGAAGCTACAGTTTTTCATCAGTTCTATCACATCCCTTAACATAAACTGTAAGAATTCTGGATCTGTGCTCCATGACAAAAATACTCACAGCACTGAGACAAATACTGAACTTTGTTTCCCAGATTATGACAGTCTGCATGCATTTACAGCAGAGCTTTATAACATATTTGGTATTGGTCTCCATGTCTTCTGCCAAAATATTTTTTCAAAGTATGCACTGGAACAGAAAGTTAATAGGAGGTAGAGGTAGCCTAACTCCGGTGAAGTCAGGGCAGTATTTAGAAGGGAGGAAGTCCTGAAATCCAGTCTCTTTCACACAGATTCCTCTTGGTGATAAATGTATACATGTCTACCTGTGAGCTGGTGTCTGAGTTCCCACAATAGCCAGCTCTATTCATTAGCTTAAAGATAGGCACCTCCTGTCATGTGAGACACACTTGGGTCTCTGAAACGCTTGCAGAGGGCTAGAAGGTTTGAATCAGGACTTATGGTAGTTTGGCACTGAGTGCTCCACAACACCCAGAATAAGAACTCAGATGTGTTTAGACAACTAAATCCCACCCTAGAGATCTAGATGACACAGACAGTAGAAAATAGAAAGCATCTCAACTGACTATATTTCAGCTTAAAATCACTCTAGTCCCTATGAGCAGTTGACTGAATCTACACTGCCTCTTTTGGGAGCTTCAACACTTAGTTCAGGTTTATAAGTGGACATCTAGGTTTAAGTGTCTTAATCTGAGAGCTGTGATTTCATCCTATGAATCTATGGCCTTTTTTTCACAAGATCTTTACCCTGGCAGGTAGGACAGCCTAAGCACTGGACCTCTATGACTGAAACTACATTAGCAATTGAATTTAGAGCCATACAGGTTTAGATCTGAACTACAAGATAATCTAGGCAAGCTAGACTGTTAGAATCTAGCCATTATTTCTAGATGCTGCAAAATCTAAAACTGTTTATTAGATGTACAGCAAATACAATACGATGATTTTAGAGCAAATGGAAAGAGCCATCTGTGAGACACCTGACTGAGCAAAAGGCTGTGTGCCAATATTTAACTGAACTTTCTTGCAGAGGTAAAAAGACATGTATTTATATCAAGGCCACTCATTCAAAATTATCACGTTATAACCAGCTGCTGTTACTGTCTCACAGCCATTTGGTAGTGCCCATATATAATGATCCCAGTCTAGTTGCTGCACAATGAGGTTCTGTCATTGCAAATGGTCCATTCAGCTCTCTCACACATAGTTCTTGAAAGGAGGCCAAAGAGAGACCTGTCACTACTGCTTTTTCTTACCCTTGCAAGTAAAGTCTGAGCCACATTCACTGGGCATCATGTAAGGGCAACAAATTATATCCTCCCAAGGTGCTTAATATATTTCTTCAAATTCTAGATTGTCAGTCTGATAGCCTTCAATGGAAAATCAGTGCACATAAAATGAATACATAAATGAACGACAGCAGCATTAAAAGAATCAGTGTCAAGAGACTCTGAGAGAAATAGTAGATTATTTCTGACAAAAATATCTGTGAGTTCTAAAATGACAGTTGAAAAGACATCAGAGGGGCAACGAAAGTGAGATTTTTTTCCTACCAGTTCTGACTACAACTGCAGTGAGAAAATTCTCCCTGACACAGTAATCTTGGCAAAAAATCAGCTCTACACATCTAAGTAGTTGTACCTTGAATGCTTTTAATATGATGGCAAGCACCTTTTGTAGATAAAGATGCAAGGTAGAAAGGTAAAGATTTTTAGGACAAAAATCTGTGGCTTCTTTCAAACACACTGACATTGCTGTAGGAGAAAAGTATAGTTAATTTGCAGGATTCTTTTCCAAAATAGAAATACTTTATTCTACAAGTGAAATCTTCATAAACTAAGTGGTTCTTCTTGCCACTAAAAATCCAGCTATCTGTAAATCCAGCTATCTGTAAATTCAAATCCCACTCATTCCTCGAAGGGCTTAAATCTGAAAAATGTAGAACCGAAACTAACACAGAAAAACTGTGGTAGGGAAAAGAATGACAAGATTAAAAGGGTAAATGAAACCATGCAAATCATCAATGAAATACAGTGTCTTAAGCACAGATTCCCCAGAAAGCGCTATGGGATTTGGGGAGTTCACTGTAGGGCAGGTTCAGTCTCATGCTGTCCCCCAGAGTGGAGAGGTAACTGGTGTTGTTCAAGGCCTACTGAGAGCTGGGGCAGCACCTGCCGGTAAGCTTGGACCCAGGTTTACAGACTGACAGGCACTTTTGAAGCAAGGTAAGGGTACCAATGGAAATTAAATATTCTAGTGAAAAAATACCTACGAGCCAACTAAACTGGAGAGGAGAAAAGAGCTAGGAGAAGAACTGGATAATGAATCATAAATGAGACAGACAACTTAACTGCATAAGACTCAAAGAGAAGCATCAGCTTTAGAGGAAAAAGATGTTTTGAAGGCAGGAGCGCTCCTGTAGGTCATGGTCAGTGCTGGATGTGACAGGAAAGAGTGATTCTTGTTCTGAAACCTTGTTCTTGGCTCTGCCTAAGTCCTCTTTATGGCATAACAGTACGAAAGAGTTGTTAAATGTATGAAGCAGCTTCTGCTATGCTTCCTGCTGTCTCACAGAGTCCTTTGATCATCCAAAAATATAAGGAGAGGCCTAGGTTCATTGCTGAGCAACAGACTGCATAAACACATACCTAAATTGAAGTGTGTGACAAAGTTCTGTTGATGTTAGTAGGACATAAGCATGTTAACTCAGTTCAAATCCATGTGAGAGTTTTGCTGAAGAGTGGTGGGGTATGGAGGTGGTAGCGTGAACCCCTTGCCTGGTACCACCAATGTCAGAGGAAAGGTCACATGAAGCTACAGAAACATCAGACTTTAGCCGCTTTCTCGATGCTGCTTTTGGACTCGATCATCTTAAAGGTCTTTCCCAACCTAAATGATTCTATGATTCAGTCTCAGCCATTGCCAGTTTGTGCCTGTCCTTTTATTTTCTTCAGCAGTTCTTGAGTTTTCCCTTCTCATGAATTAGGGAGAGGTGGAGTATGAGTGAAATATGAGAACATAAGACCCAAAGGGACCACTGGAGCATGCCCATTATCCCCGTCGTGGTATATCATGCACTAGGCTTTCAGCACCAGGGAGGCTCTACAGAATATTCTCTCCCACTCCATAGTCCTCATTTATAGGACAGAATATAACATCTTTCCCTTGCCCAATCTAGGAAAGATTAATTTCTTTGCCTCTGCTGCAGTTCAGCTCAAGTCAGCATTTGGTGGGCTGGTTTAGGCTGGTGAAGTTTCCTAAAGGAACACTTGGGAACTTATTGGCATTCTGTTCTGAAATTACAGCCCATAAAAATGTTGTTCCCTGGCTGTCTGACCCATGGGAAGGCTGACACAGAGGAGAACAGTGTTAAAAGACTTCTCCTACTAATAAAAAGAGCAGATCAGACAGAACATACTTGGAGCCTTCTTGCAGCCTTATCACAGAAGAATAAAAGCAATGTGAAAACAGTCTGACAGGGTGAGGATTCATTTAAGGGCAAGTACATGATAGCTTCTTTTTCATCCTTCTCTAAACATTGCCTCGGATATCAGTTTCTTTCCAACAACAGTTTTGCTCACTAAAACATTTCTTTTTCTGCATTTAGATTCCTTCTTCAGGTTCCCTTCTTCTGCAAGAAGGATGAGGGACATAATTTTTATATATAAGTATATATGTATATATGTGTGTGCATGTGTATATATAAACAATATATACAATCTGCACACAAATATATGCATTTACACAGCTACTTGCTTTTGAACCAGACACTTGAGAAAATGAAATATGGGATCTTGCCGCTGTAGGACTTATTCTTTCTTGCCCAGTATTCTCCCTACTATTTGCTACATTCATTTTTCACAGTGCTGTGAAAATGAGTTTATAAGCATTTAAGACCTGAGAAGTATGGTTCTGTTCAGTCTCTCATGTCAACAGTTCTAGCTACTGCTTAAAGTCTGTAGAGGAATTAGTTCCTATAACAGCCACTGAAATTGTGTTATAAACTTTGGGAAAAACTAACTGACCGATGATATGAAGGGATCACACACCTTCACGGTTACTCTATTCATTTTTAATAAAATCTACTAGGAAATTGTATAAAGACTGAAGAGGCAGCAAGGTGATGGGACTGCCAGCCAGCTGGGCTCTGGGCAAGCATCTTCATGGCTGGGAATGGCACCAAGGTTTTGCCAGCTCTTCTTCAAGAGACAGGAAGAAAAGCAAGAAATGCAAAATCTCCCACAGATGGGATTCTTCACACCTCACTTGAGATGTCTATAATGTAAATGCCTATGTTTGAGGTAGTTATCCCCAGGTAATTTTACCTGGAGGTAAAACATCTTTCCATTGCCAGATCCAGGGATCAGCTTGACTCGTAAGGTGCAAGCAATGTGTAATTATATAGGCTAATTGTGGTTGCAATTTTCTCCAGTTGTAACTTTGTTGCTTTAAAGTTCGGAGATCTGTTTGGTTTACTTGAATCACACCTGCTCAGAGAATGATTCTAAAATTTACCTCATGCTTTTTTTCTGACATAATGATTATAATTATCACCCCGCTTCGCTTAGCAATACTTTTGATGTGGCTTCTAAGGGCTCAAAGTTGACTGTGCAGGGAACCATATTCCTTCCAAAAAATGCTGATTTTGCCTTATGTAAAATATTTCACACAAATGTGAATGCAATTCTAGAACCATCACTCTCTTCTTGCAAGTAGAAGATACATCCAAGCAGTATCAATAAAAAGAATGGAGTAGCTCTGTTCAAAGTTAATCACAACACAGGAGAAACAGTTAATTTTTCACTCTACTTTCAATACAATTTCAATATGATCGGATACTCATTTCAACAGGTGTGAAATACATTTTATCTTCATCAACCAACTTGTTTTCATGTCATTATTTCAATTATTATCTTAAACTAAACACTAATGTGTATTATATCATAAAGTTAAAAAAATTACTGTGTTTTATTGAAAGAGGACATAGCATTGGAAGTAAACAGTTTAATCTCATCCAAACAGACAATTTTTTTATGTATGAAGACGAAACATCTCAAGAAGACTGATTCAGATTTTTCTTTTCTGGAATTTTGAAATATTTGACTTCTTATCCCATTTCATACTCAAAAGTTCCTTGAGAAATGGAAATTCAGATGAAGCCTGGTGAAGTTTCACAGGGCAAAGTAATATTTAAGTACTCTGAAGTCAACTCGAATTCATCTGCAAACATTTGGATGAATTGTGAATAATTATTCTTTCTAAAAACAGGATGATTTTTTACATTTGTGTGACTGTGGCTCTCCATTAAAAACCCATACGGTAGAAACCAAACAGAATCCATGAATTATTATAACTCAGAAGACATAAAAAATCCCGTGCTTTTTGCACAGAAATTAATGAAGGGATAATGCTTCATTCGTGTCTTCTCTCTGAGTCTCTCAATATCATTTGGAAAGCTAATAAATTTAAGCCCCAGAAAGATCAACCCGTTATTGGTATTTTCAGTAAGTTTAGAAAATGGTAATGAAAAATCAAATAAATGGAAACACTCAAAACAAAGTACTTAGATGTTATCTCAGACTGCAATTATAAAGACCAAAGAGCAAAACCTTCCAGCAATCATTAGCATCACAGGAGATCTTTTTACTAAGCTCATTTAAAACCTAGATGTGCACCTAAATCCCTTCTCATGAAAAACATCTTCCTTCTGTCTAAAATTTCCCAGAAGTAGAAATGTTGAGGCACTGGTGTGCAAATGAAGCAATTAAAAGGAAGATTAAAAGAAATTTGAAGAATATATTTCCTTCAGAACTGCTCTTATAACTGCTCTGAAGTTCCTCTGAGTCTCATTTGACTTCCCCAATGGATTTTTAGTCTTATTCTAGTATCAATATCAGTCACAATCTCTCCCTGCAGAGTAACACATCTATTCTCAGGGAAAAGAAGGGTAGACAGAAATGGAGTCTCTTCTAAATCAAGCCAGAAATCTTGTGAACTTGTTATGCATTTTATTTTCCTTCTCACATTCTTGCAGCCACAGGAAGACACGGCAGGTGAAGATATACTTGCTGTGCAGAGAAAAATATCACAAAGATTATAAACTACTGTTAAGCTACATAGTTGTCATGAAAGTCAGGTGTATTTAAATGAGCAGAACTCAGATTTACTAGAATAAATAAATTTTGGTATGTTTTTCTAAAGGCAGTTTAGGATTTTGCCTTTTTTAACTGAGTGTAAAATAATAGACCATTTTTTTTTTAAGATTGGAGTGGTCACAAGCAGTTTGCAGAGACAGGCAATTTTCCTGAAACAAAATCTTTATGAAGAAAAATAGCTATATTTGCCTAAAGAATAACCTTATTTATTTGAAAATGAAATGGTTTAAATCTCTGAAGGATTACCTGAGCTCTCACCTTCCTAAATTACAAGCTGTATTCAAGGAACTCAGAATTGACACATCTTCAGTTTAAAAGCTCTTTATAGCTCTTGTAATTTGGACAACTGTTGCTCTGAAACAGTTTGACCAATATCATCCCTACAGCTGTCTCATACAAGTTGTGGTTAATGGAAATAGAAAAGAGTCAGCACAGTTAGGATTTTATTGCCAAAACCGTTTCCCAGCTTGATTAGCCAATAATAAGAGGTGGCAAAACACCTCCTACCACCTTTGATGGCCAAAATTCTACCTTTCACCCTCTAGGAAAAGACCCATTCACATACATGTTTAATTTTTCCTACTTGAGTCTGGATCCTGAGGCAAGGTGAAATCTTCACTTCACATAGGGTGGAGCAGCTCATCTCTGATGGGCATGTATTTTGAGAACACCTGAGGTTCAACACTCAGCACCTGCAGCTGTCTCCCTTTCACTTCAAAGTCACACTGACACTATGGGCTGTCAAATGTTTGATTTGTATTCAGTAGCCTTATTAAATTGCCTTCAACTGCTTCTGTATTAACAACTTCAGAGTCACTCTTCTCTTAGACAATTAAACCAGTGGTGCCTAGGAAGTGTGGAGAAAAGGAGAGTTCTCCAGCTGTGAACCAGCATAAGATAAATAGAGAGAAGTATGGTGGAAAACTGGACCTTGACTATGATAGACTATAAAATGTCTGCAAAAGGCTTAACAGGATTTAATAACCAAGGAAAAGAATGAAAAAAATAAACTACAAAATTATTTACAAAATCTTGTCAAACCTCAAGGAAGTAAAGATCAGTTCCATTATGCTGTCCACTGTTGACAACTCTATGAAATCCATGGGTAGCCTTAGTGCCTAGAAAACCAATATGGAGTGAAATCACCTTATTCCTTTGTCACTTTTAGAATTGCCACAGTTCAACTTAAACTGCCCAGAAGTTAGATGTGGAGAGACATATTAAATTACAAAATCCATCTGCTTATTTTTACAGGATTGTTTCCTAATTTATTACTCTTCATCAAAGCAATTACAAACCATTGTTTTACACTCAAAATCAGTCTGAGCTGTTTGAACATTTAGGAACCTGTTTTCTGCCCAGAAGCAGCACAGTAAGGTTGATTACCTTACATACTAAATGTATGGTACCTTAAAAGCCTTTAAAGAAACACAGGAGACATTTATTCCAAATTGCTGGATGGAAAATTGACCTCAACACTATTTTAGTTCCAAGACAGGGCTGAATTGAATTTTATGCTCTCCATATATTCTAGATAGTTTATTTAAAACTTTCAAGGCTTTGTACGTTGGTTGTAAGATCTTCCATTTCCAAACTGCAACCAAATGAATGGACTCGGAAGGCATCTCTGTGCTGAGCTGTACTTCTGCTCCACTGCCAGCTGTAGATGGAGCATGATGCAGTTTCTTCTCAGGAACTTCTATGCACTCTGAATGGGAGAACACAAATATGTTCATGATGGGAAAAAAACCCAGATCAGTCAGCAGCCATCTGCTAAGCTCTGAATGTACTCAGACAGGTAGCATCAGTATTACAACTCTTCCGCATTATGCTGGGCTCCAGCACATTTTTAAAGAACTACTTCTGAGTAAATTATTCTACTGACAATCACTTATTTATTCTTACTTTCATAGCTTAAGTTCCATCCTCTTCACCTGACAGTAAAATAACCATTAGAACAACTAATTGACTGCAATGTAATGTAATAGAAGCAAGTATACATTTATATATGCTGAGGCTAATTATATTTATAATTAGCAAGAAAAGGCAAGCTGTAAGTCTGTGTCTCATTAAGATGTTCTAGTCACATCAGAAGCCACAAGTCCAGAGATTAAGTTATACAGCCACTGGAAGGCCTCTGCAGAATTATAGTTCCAATAATTTAAAACAGGTTTCTTTTTAATATTTTATACTAAACCAGACCTGAGCCAGAACCCATAACCTGCCTTCAAATCCACAAAGGGTTGTTTACAATGCTTCTCTTTAACCTGGAACATATCTTCCATTCCTTCCTAACCAATTGGGACTTTTCTGTTGCCTTCAGAGAATATTTTTGACTCACTGTACTCCCACTGCTGCATCTTCTCTCAAAGCTCCCAGTATTTCCACTATACTTTTCCAAGACACACACCACCACCTCCAGAAGCTCTGCTTTCTGTCTGACTTTTTACCTCTACCCTGGCAAGTCCTCTGCTGTAAAAGATCTAATAATTCTTCAACTTAAAGAACTTCAAACTTTCTAATCAAATTCAGAAGAGGTTATACTGCCACAAGGTTTGCAACAAGCTGACTGATGAATTCCATGAAGTAAACTAACACTTCTTCAGTGTTTTACTCAAGAAAGCCCTGAATCTTACCCTACTGCTAGAACCATACTGATGTGCCCATGTGACTGTGCTTCTGCTGATGTTATGTGTTGAATTTATGACTCATCTCCATTTTAAAGATAGTCGATATGCACACATATACACAGAGATCAAAAAGCTTGTCATTGCTTAACCTTTTCAAATGCCGTTTACTTGCTATTTGAACACAGAAGCCTTACTTGATCATAAATGCTGAATGCTACTGGCCATGACTCATTTTTGAAGTCTCATCATGGTAGGAAACTTGAATCATGCTTGAATTTCTTGCTCTTTTATTGATCTTAATGTCTTACAGGTATTGGTTATTAAGTGATGTGTGGTGTAAGAAAATCAACAATATATTCTACTCCTTCATCTATCAGATCCTGTGTCAATGAGATAACTGCATCCCAACATAACAACCAAATTTCAGAGGTGTGTGTCACTGTTAACTTTTACTTAAGCTGATGGCAGCTGCATGTGCAAAATGTGTTTCAAAAATCAGATGCTGTGACACATTCCTAAATCCACTGAAGTCAATGGGAGGCCTCCATTTTTAATGGAACAACTTCAAGTCCTATGGCAATGACTTTTAAATTTGTACTTTCTTGAATGTCAAATTGTTCAAGATTAAAGAAATTCTGATATCTTATTAGTAATTATTGCCATAAATTACAATTCAAAAATACCAAATGTCAGAAACTTCACAGTGAGCATGTTTGCTTCTATAATGAACAAATGCATTATGTTTTACATTTGTGGTTTTTTATTTATTTGTTTGTTTGCATTCTCATTCTAGAATAGATTTTACAGATGACTTACATCCTAAAAGTACCTGCTTCACTTTACTGATATAAGTGGAGCCACAAACAGTTAGCTCAGGATTAGACACAACAAAGCAGATGTCTGAAGTTAGATGGGATGAATCTCAACTTTTGTAATTCAGAAGTCATGAGACCTGAGGAGACACATAACAAAGCATGACTTGTTGCCCAACACAATCTACAGAACATCATCCAGTGATCCTTCCCCATGTCGAGAACTTCTGATAGAAAACTGATACCACCTGTTGAATGAGGTAAGTGATAAAGTTAGGGACAGGCAAAGCAATATATAATACCCAAGAGAGACAGTAGATCATCCACTATAGCAAATAAATTTGTCTCAAACATGCCAGCAAGGCTTGAAGTTTGTGAGACATCATTTCTCTAGTAGTTTTGTTTCAAGTAACCCAAATGTTAAAAAAATATATATGCTCTACCTAATTAGCTGATTTAACTTCCAGACACTGCCTTTGCCTGCTAGATTAAAGACTGTGATTGCACATACTGACCTCTCCTTGTTGTGTACATATATGTGTATGTACATATTTATATAAATATATAAGTTATGCCTTGATTTTCTTTTTAATCAGCTAACTACATTGAGGATAAGTCCCTCACTGTAACATGTGAGCACTTCATAAATTCTGTTACCTTTTTCAGAAGTGGTGGCAAACATGATCTGCTTTACTGTAATGTCTTCACTGGGAGAAAATAAAAATAGGAGTATCATACCCTATTCATTGCAATGAAGGTTTTAGTGTCTGTGACTGTCGTTTCTGGTAGTAATTAAAACTCTAGAAAAACGCCCTTAACAGGATCAAAAAGATCCTTTTAGTTTTAATTCTCCAAATGCACATCAAAGCCTCCCACTCCCTCCATAGTGCTGTCAAGCTGCTGTATAAATATGTGTTCTGTTTTCTGACAGTATGAAAGAAGGATTTTTTGGGCAAAACAACCATTTAGCAGCAATATGACCATTGCAAAACAGTACTGTGCATAAGGGAAAGACAGAGTTTTACTGTGAAGGTATCATGAAACTCAACTGAGCCAAAACCAGCTGAAGAATCACCATCCTGGTTTTAAAAGATCAGGTGTCGAAAGGCACCATTTAACTCATGGAACATATGCATGAAAACCTACCCCACAACCAAGGCAGCCCCAAAAAGCCTTTCACAATGCCACTCAAAAGCAGAACTGGATCATGTTTTCGCTCATAACAGATGAAAACAGTTAGCTCTGTCAAGTAACAAAGAACTTACTGCTCTTCTAGTCTATCAAGATCCTGTGAGGGCCTCTTTTTGAACCTACCTCCATCTCCTGAAAGGCTGACCTTTCAGTCAAGTGCAGATCTGAAAGGAAAATTTTTTTCTGTTTCTCCTGCTTGGGAAGGAAGAGTTAGTTCCATGCTTTTCCATCTTTAAATATGCTCTCTTCATGACTTCAGACATACTGGCTTCCTTAAATCCATAATATTTATGTGAATCCCAAGTGAGGAAAAAGATAGCTGCTATAATTTTCTAAAAGAACACCAAGGAGTATGCATTGCCCTTATGCAGGAAGTTTGAACTGCATGGTGCTTGAAGGACAATAGATAATTCTGTGCTCTACATACTTTTCAGAGTACAGAATACCTGGTGTTAAGTAAGCAGTGGCAAATTATGCTGTACTACATTACACAACAGACATGAATGGACTGTTTCATATATTAAAAAAAAGGACAAAGAACTTAAATTAAGATTTCATCTGGAGACATTACCTTCATTCCTTGTACTCTCCAAGCATCACCATGATATATCAATCCATGTTACCTAAAGGATAACAGATTGTTAAAGACTAATGTCATAGATTGTTTCAGACCTCAGCAGAAACAACCACACAATCAACTCGGAGGTGCCTCTCCTTTTATTGGTAAGTCAGATCTTGGCTTTCTATATTCTTACAACGGCTTCATGGAAGTTTGCTTATGACCAGTACTTTCAAAGTTTGCATTTATTTCAACATTACCTATGACGTACATACCAATATCTTGATATCCAGATAGTATCTTTGTCTCTAGCAGAGTAAGAGAACAATTGGCTACAAGTATCACCCTTCTGTTGCATATTGAAAAGCATCTGTGATCAGGTGAAAAAGAGCAAACTGGACTGAATTCTGGGCTCCAGACAGAAATTATATTAGAAATATCAAATGTCTTGAATTTGTGCCTGTTTTCCTGCCTAGCTGTTCCCATGGAATTGAACATATCATGTAAGAACTCCCCAAGAAATGAAGCCTTCCTGCTATCTGAAGAACTCTGCCTCCACTCCCAGATGCTATATTGCAAAGAAGGCTAGGCTACGCTAGGCTAGGCTAGGCTAGAATATCATGAGGTCTTCACAGTCTATAGTTCCAATAGCAAAATGCATCCATCAGCACAATGTAAAAGCCTAGGATAGATTAATTCCTGTAAAGCTGGAAGGTATTATTATTGTTGCCTAAGGTGAAATTTTCAGAAGTGCCTAAATTACTTAAGTTGTTGAAGTCTCATTTTTAAAAATTACATAAGCAGTTAGAAGCATAAATCCCATTGAATCCACAGCCTCATGATTACTGTAGCATAATAAGTTACTTCACATCAGCTGAGCAGCAGTAACTGCTACACTTACCCTGCTAAGCTCTGTAAATGATGCTTAGGTGGCTCTTCCTTTACAGGTTAAATACAGATATTCTTTTTTTACTTGCCATGTAGTGTGCCTACAGCCTCCTATGAAGGCCATCCTCACACATGAAAAATTATTAAATTGCAGTAACTTCACTGTTAGCAAATGAAATCAGTGGGACCTCAGAACTTATGAATATGTAAATTCACCTCATGAGAGCTCTTTGAATCATATCCTAGACAGAAATTTATCCAGAATTTCCTCCACAATCCCACAGTGGCTCATTGGATAAATACCTAAATACATTTGCTAGCCAAATACACACAGAAGCTTGCTTCCTTTAGTAATAGCAACAGATTTTTAATACTCTGAAACATTATTCCTAATATTCTTACACACAGGCATGCATTTTAATATTCTTCCAAGTAGTATGTTTTACTGAGAGTCTCTTTATACTTTCTATTCCTTTATTTCTTCTACCTATGTCAAGGTACCCAAGCTTTTGAGTAGGTATGTGCTTTCTCTGTGTGTGTGTGTGTGTGTGTGTGTGTGCACATATGCGTGTGTGTGTGTTAAAACTACAAACAGTGAACAGTGCTTTAAGTCCCACTAACAGGTTAATTATCCACATGGAACTGTGTGTGGGTGGCTAAATAATTAATTTGAAATATAGCTCACTTCTCATCCACTCACAAAGGTGTTACTGAAGGCATGAATTTTCTTACATATTTGGGAACAAAACAAGGCTTATTTTTTGGCTTTTATAAGAAATGCTAAAAGCAATGTGAGAAATCATCTTCTTAAATACACACAGAGTTCTCACAAGCATTTATGCAACACCTGCTACCATGGGCTAAGGTTAGTAAACTGTAATATTAATACAAGCTAATAGTATAGTTTTACTAATAAGGCAAAGTAATAATAATGCTTGGGGCATCTACAAGTGTGTACCCTAAGGCAAAACCTGGATTTCATCTGGAGAGGCAGATAGGAGGAAAGTTACCTGTTTACAGCAGTAAATGTCATCCTTTGTAGTATTTCAGCTTTTTTGCTGCAAAGTGATATATTCATTTGTTCTAAATGTATTTCTCTGTGCCTAAGGATGGATGCTGTGATCCGAAAGACATGCACTGAAGAACCACTGGTTTGACTGCAGGATCACATAGTTAGGTCAGAATATGCTGGATGTAAAGATTTTGTTTTCATGAACATGGTGAGTTTTGCTGTGGCACTAGCTGCAACTGGATAGCCCACTTTAATGAAAAGTACACAGTATTCTCTATTTGCAGAATTTAATTGTTTCCAAGCTGCTGGTGTTGGATAACAAAAGCTTATGAATCTTTTATATTTCTATGTATTAAAGTTCTCAGATAGGCTTGAAAGGGAGCATCTTGTATTGTTTTTACTCATCAGGTAAATGTATCTCAGATATTTTATGAAGCATGACTACAGTCCTGTTTTCTTCACCCTCTTCTATGCTTTTTAGGTAATTTTACTTTAAAAAGAGCCATGATATTCATAAATTACAGGGAATTATGTTTTCATGTAAGAGATGGTATATTCTGGGAAATTATATTTTAGGAAAGCAAGTTCTAAATCCGGTGATTTGACATTTTAGAATTGCATTGATAAATTCAGGAGAATGCTTCTGACAGAGGGAAGGTATGCCTAATCTTCACATTTAGGGAAGTGATAATTTAACTACATGGTGCAGCAATACTGAGGCTCCTTCCTTCAATGAGGCATTGGCTTCCTGGCAGTCACTGAGCAATAAAAACAAGCTCAAGTTTTTTTTGGTGCAAGGGTTGACATAATGCAATTTCCCACTATACCTTACTATGTAGTATCTTGGTCAGCTGTTCATAAAGTGGATACTGTGTGTAATGGGAATACTGTCTTGCAGGGAAGCATTTTTCTGGTTGACTCTTTCTCTATTCAGATACTCACTTCTTCCCTACCTGTGCTAATACACAAGAAAACCCTTTGAGCTGAACTCTGGACCTAAATGCAGCCCAGCCCTTTCACTTGTATGAGTCCATCTGCACTGCAGATCCAATTCAAACCCAACTGGATTGAAAGGGGGTTATTTCACTACGTTTTAGATCAGGTTCTGCATCCTGCCTAGGATAGCCCAACAGATAAATAGATAAGAGCTGGGTTTGCCCTATGTTAGAATGTAGTACTCTACTGAATTAAATTAATAATGTGTCAGTTATTTTTAGTATATAAAAGCTCTTCTAATTCCATTCAAGTTCACTTCTAAAAACGTCTTCCTCTTCTATCATGAGAAATTCTGAAATATTCTCCTTTTCCTCATGCTGTGAAATTACAGTACGTGGTCTTTATGGAGAGTGTATGATGCAACTGGCAAGTGCTAAATAGCTGGCCACCCACTGTGCAATAATAGTGGATGGTTGCAAAAGCACAGTAAAAGTCGATCAAATAAAGGGTCAGAATTCCTTAGACAACAGTTAAAACCCCAGGGATAAAGCAGTCGAGCATCACTTCCTGCTTTAGATAGATGACATTCGTGTCCAATGAACACAGACCTAGACTCATAGGGGAAAATACAACTCAGATCCTGAAATCTAGATCTGAAGGCATCTCATTAGCTGCACTTGTTATCTGTCCACAAAACAATGCATAAATCTGTAGTGCCGTCTGTTTGGAAAAATAAGAGCTCTATATAAACCAGTTTATAATTTTTTACAGTTCCTCATTGCAGCTGGCAATTGCTAAAATAGATGATCTCATAGTCTGCTGTGTGCCTGCCAGAGAGCTTGCATGCAGATAGATGCCTTTGTGCTGCAGACCATAGAAACCTGCATAAAATTGGCCTTCTTTCCTTATTAGAGCTGCATGAACAAAGATGAGTTTGTTGCTGACCAAGAACTGAGAGCTTTGTTTTGTAAGACTCTCTGAATGTATTGCTCTTTGCCAAAGGAGAAGGTTCTCCTTAAAAAGCGAAAGAAAGAGAGAAGGGGAGAGAGAGAAGGAAAGAGATAGAAAGTGTGTGACAGAGAGAGAAAGGAGAAAGAAAAAGAGAGGAAAAAGCGGAAACCAGACAAAGTGCATACACTTCTGGTGGTGGATATTTGTGACTAAAGTGGGCTGAAACCTTCTTTCTTTTTTTTTTTTTTTTTTAATACTGGTCACATTTCTTGAGCTGAATAAAAATGAAAGAAAAAGGAACTTTAATTAATGGGATGCCTTTTGATTTGTAGAGCAAAACTGCCAGAGCAGATGTACCAGCAAAGAGGATTAGATTGTCCCTTCTCTGACGCACTGAAAATTTCTTTTTCCCCTTGTAGTAACCCCCATTGAGGAGAGGCTGTCTTTAGTGTCTAAGATTCAGCACTGCTAAAGAAACTGTTGTATTTGGGCACAATGGGCAGCTCTCACAAGACTAGACAGAATATGTGAGGAGAGAACTAATATTCCTTTAAATCCAAGGTTGATTCCACTTTAGTATTTCAAAAAGCCTAAATAAAAGAGAATTTCTTATTCTGAGTTCTTTCAAATCTCATCAAATATGTATTAAAGTGAATCCTGAAACAGCCATGACTAATGTTCATCCTTTTTAAAAGCTCATATAAATTAGATAGAGTCTTCAACTTATTTTTGTTTTATTTATATTAGTCCATCAATTCACCTATTTCTGAGATCTTTGTCTCTGGCTGCAGTTCTTTGAGCAGGGTGGAATGACGAAGTGCACATTTAACTGATGAATTTTACACACACAGATTAGGCACTATTAACAAATTCCTTAGGTATTCCATTTTAGTTATTTTAAATTATGTTTTCAAAACTCTAGTTTGAAGAAAAACTATCTCCACTTCACTTCTATTTATTTAACTTCCTTTACACTAGCTGTGAGATAAGGTATACATTAAAAGTCTTTTTTCCCCACTGCTTGGTTAAGTTCATTTTTAGTTTCTTCTGTACTGAAAAGCAAAAAAATCCCAGATTGTACTGGAAACACGTTAACTGTCAAAGCAGTACATGTGCTAAGGTGATGAGTATAAAGCAGGCTAATTTATCCAGAAACTGAATGGCTGCAGGGATCAAAATAAATACTTATATGCTTTATCATATATTCTTTTCTACCTATAAACAATACACTTTTTCTAAAGTGAATGTGTGCACAAAACAGGAGCAGTGAGGCATTTTGATGCTTTCTTTAGTTGCTTGCTTTCAAGGAATGGAAAACAGTATATTTTTTCAGGCCACAGTGCTTATTTCTTGTCTTTTTACATGACTCCTGAAATGGAGCAGGCATACAGGGCTTCAGTTTATATTTTCTTCCATTTTCAAGGAATAGTAACTGTGGACTAGATTTATTCTCGCCTTAACCAAAGGCTAACCTTGATGTCAGCTTCCATGAGGATGTGCCCCAAATTATGTTCTTATTGCTTACTGGTTGGTTAAGTGATAATGTCCCTCCTTGCCTGGTATTTTCATGTTGTTAGACTGAAAAATTACTTTTTTAGAAAGAAAAATATCCCTGTTTTACCCAGAAGAATGACTCTTATACTGCAGAATTATTTAAAACAGTTAAAACTCTCTCAGCAAAATTCAGAAATTCTGATATAACTGAGTGACAATTAAAAGACAGGAAAGCACATTTTCACTGTAAAGCTAGGAGAGAAATTTAAGATATGTAGTGAAAAAAAATACATTTTTGGTAATGTAATGTCATGGTTTAGGCCCAGTGCATAACTGAGTACCACGATGCTCCAAAAAAGGGCTAGTCAAAATAAGGACTGGGAGGACTTCTCACCACTTAAACAGGTCACAGGCAAAAGACAGACTCAACATAAGGAATAAAAACCAAAACTGTTTTAATTTGTTACCAACATGAGAGTAGAACAATGGGAGATCCAACCAGATCTTAAAATCAAAACACCTTCCCTCTACCCCTCCCTTCTTCCCTGGCTCAGATTTTGTTCCTGATTTCTTCACCTTCCCCCTCCCCATTTGTCTTGAGGTGCAGGAGGATGGGAGTGGGGGGTTGCAGTTGGTTTTCACACCACGTGCTTCTCAGGAGTAGGAAAAACTCAACCCAGTGTCTCTCTCTGCTTCCACGTGGCCCCCTTTCCATAGGGGTGAAAAAGTCCTCAGAAGACCAATATGGGTCTGCCCACAGCTGCAGTTTCCCTCACACACAAAACTGCTTCAGCCCAAGGCCACAAAACTCCAAGCTGAGTCTGCCCATGGTCACAGTTCCCTCACACAGGACCAGTCGACCCAGCTCTCGCCACAGGTTGCAAAGGGGAAACCTGGGTTCTGTGTCCTCCTCCTCCTCCCTCTCTTTTCTTTCCTTCAGACGGACCTTGGTGTTCTTCAAAGTTGTTCTCCTCGGGCCCCACTCCTTTCTCCACTGCAGGTCATTTCTGATGGTTCTGGAGATCCCGGCTCTGTCTCTCTTTTTTCTCAGGGTGAAGCTGCAGCAGGGCTTAAGCTTAAGTTGCAGTCGGGACTGGCCAAGCCCAGCTGGGCAAGGCCAGGGCTGCGCCGGTCAGGGCCGGTGCCAGAGAGGGAGAGGAAATGCCCTGCACCCCCCTTAAATACATGAATTTGCAGGGATGCTGATTGGCTTGGCCCTGGTCAGAGGTGGGTCTGACAAAGGAAAAGGGGGAGCTTTTCAAGAAGCTTCTTAAAGGGCCATCTCCATAGCCCATTACCAAAGACACAACCAAAAATCCCTCACAGAAAACCCAATACATGTAATTTCAGATGTCTCGTGAAAAACATCTTCTCAAAGATGAACAGGAGACATCCTACTGCAGAGAAAAACCTTACCTTATTCTACTTATGTAAAATTTTGGGATTTTTTTTCTGGCAGTGCTCGCAGGCAATATCTCTGCCAACCTTTTTTCTATTCTCAGTGACAGCAGATATTTTATATCTAGACTACCAAGCACCTACTTGAAATGAAAATACCAGATATTCACCACGCTCTTTATATCCTAATGGGGCAGTGCAAAATACAATGAAGATAAAAAGAAAACCTTCATAGATGTGTTCTAATGTTTTAGGCATTATTGGAAATCAGTGTGAGCACTCACTGACTTGTGTTATCACTCCCTTTGTGCTGGAACACAGCCTCCCAAGTGACCAACTCCTTGTACTTCAGTTTCAGGGAAAGTAACAGGAGAATCTTTTGATATCAGGGTAGCTAGATCAGTCATCATTTGAGGGCACAGCTGGTTTAAGGCTTGGGATGACACATCTGTCAACTCAGGCATGAGGAGGGGGAATTGTAAACTAAAGAGAAACTAGGTCAGAAAGACACAAAGACATTAGCAGTTAGACCCAGAAGTATATAACAGTGATCCTGTTCATTTCCCAGGTTGCGACATGTGATGACACCACTGCTGTCCTTTTGAAAGAATTACAAAAATAATAAACAGTTTGGCAAATTGTCTTCTTGCATTGCTGTCTCCCTGTTTTCTTTTAAAGCCAACATTGACGAAGGACAGGGAGCCTCAAAATTTTGTTTCTAGAAGGCTATTTTGTCCAGTTAGGCTTGGGACTACATAGCAAATGACAGAAGTCCTCCACCATGCTCCCCAGCAACAAGATGGCCATTAACAAACCACTACAGAAAGTCAGCTATGGGTGGGAGTGTGTCCCTGATGTCCCTCTGAGAGCCAACTGGTGTATGGTTTGGTGAGATGAGGCTGCCATGAGCTCTGAGGACCCCGGACCCCACGTGTTCAGGCAATCTCCAAACAGTTGGAAGAGACTCTAGCCTCAGTGCTCACTTTGTCCCCTGGGGAATGAGCACAGTCTCACAGGTGGTCCCTCTGACACCTGCATACAGCAGACCTACACGCCACAGATTAGTATAGTCTGGCATTACCAGGGCTTCTCTAAAATTTACTTTCAATCTACCACTTATGTCACATTTACCTCCCCAGAATGGTTTCTATTGCAAAATGTCAAACAAAAATCAAAGCCCAATGTTTTCTTTTGTCAGAAATGTCTTCTTCTGGCAAAGAAATTGGCTATTTTTTGCTCTCTAACTGGGTAAGTTATTAGGTAGTTTACGCTATGATATTGAGAAGTTAAAGCCCTAATGAAGCATTTTAAATGTTTTCTTTTTCTTGTAAAAATAATTATACATTATACTTGGCATAATACTCCTGTTGCTACTCTAGTGTCAGAAGCTTTATATTGACATCTCTCACAGAGACCTATCCATGAACAGTACACACATGGTTGTCAAGGAACCAGACCTTTTATTTAGTCAACTGTAAATCCCAAAAAACACAAATCAAAAATCAGTAAAGGAAAATGGCAGGTCAAGCCATCAACAGCAACTTTATGATGGTATTAAGTTGTTTCTACAGCCACTCTAATATCAAGACTGTGAATGGGTTTCTGTGATGGATGTAATGGTACGACCAGCGTATCATTAGAAAAGTTATCTCAGGGAAAGGGCTTACCAACGTCAGCTACTCCCCATGTGTATGTAGTCAGTCTGCAGTCCTTTCTTCTACACTTACCTCACATACCAGCAGTGGTTACATGGCTTATTTACCAGGGAACAGTGATACACTGCTCTTCCCTTCTCAGCAGGAGCTTGCTGGGTTGTGTATATCCAGCTGTCAACCCTTACCCTCAACTTTGAAACTAAGAAAAAGAAAACAAGTGAAATGAGCTTAAAATTGTTGCCTTTTGGCAAAAATAGTGTAGTCTTACAAAATTTTATGCCATCTAGACAGCAGTCCTTGAAACTGCCCATTCTAAAACTAATTAGATCATTACAGCATAGACATTTTCCAGAGCTTTCACCACCATGTAGGAAAAATCCAAGATTAGCAGAGACGGGGACTACAGTTCATAAAGTGCACAGAATCTGAAAGAAAATTGTAGACTCATTTTAAGAAGTTATTAACATTTTAATTAATAACATGATTGTGGCTGTGAAGTGTGGGTGTAGCAATACGTCTGTGATAATAACAAGAAGCAGAGGAGTCAAGCAGGGACTGATTTTTTTCCCCCCATAGATTTCCTAGATGTCAGTAAGATTTTCTTCAAGATTATTCCTCTCATTTTCAGCATGAGTTTTCATGTACAATTTTACTATGGATGCTTCAGTTTTTTTAATGCAGTATTTATCATTCATGGACATAAAGATTGGCTATAAAATTGTGCTTTTGTTTGCTTAATTGTAAGCGTAACATTTATTAGGAAGGAAAACAGAGCTTTTTAATATTCAAGTGTTGAAAGAGCTACAAAACATGTCTTCCTTTATACTGGTTTTGTTCTAGCTGTAGTGACGGAACTAAACCTAGCATTTTGGGATTGTGCAGGGAAATTGAATTAGCAACAGAATGTAATGTGTGTAGGTTTATCACAGCCACATTTCCGTAACAGCATTACAACCACTTTACTTGCACTTGCTGTGTAATTAAATTCATGATTCAGCCTGCTTTGTTAAATTACATTCAGGTCTACATATACAAGACCTGATTATTTTTCTTTTCCTTTTTTTTTTTAAATTCTGTATCAGAGTTAAGATGAAAACAATTAATCAATGCTTGCTTACGAAGCACCACACTAATTCTTTGTTTCTTGTATTTTTTACTTTTTTTAAACTCTAACTTATTTAGTTTGTAATAAACACACTGCTCCATACCTTAGCTTCAATGCAGTGAATTTTTTTTTCCTAGTATTTAATGTACCATATTATTTCCTAAAGTTAAATTTTCAGACAAGGTAATACAGTATCTACTGTTAGAGTAATGCAAATTCTTATTATATTCCAATGTATGTTTCTCCAATTAATACTGATCACATGTTGCAGTCTATCTACCTAGATACTACAAGATTTATTTCTCTTTAACTACTCAACAACTTGCTTTAACTGGTGTCTCTGTCTCAGAGACTCTGTCTCATCACAGTCTCATTACAAACACATCTTTTTGACATCAAACTCCAAAGTTTTCAATTAATTTGTAACTCCAAAGCACATACAGTTATTATTCAGCCATTTATCTCTCAAAATACAGAATCTTCTGATTCTGAAATTACCCACTCTGCAATTCATGTCATAGTTGCTAAAATAGACTTTTTAACACAATTTATCCTATTGTTTTCCTTTTCCTCCCTTCATCAAACTCAGCTTTACAGGTTTTGCATTTACAGGTTATTGTTGAGCAGTGCTTACACAGAGTCAAGGCCTTTTCTGCTTCTCACACCACCCCACCAGAGAGTAGGCTAGGGGTGCACAAGAATTTGGGAGGGGACTCTGCTGGGACAGCTGACCCCAGCTGACCAAAAGAATATTCCTGACCATATGACATCATGCTGAGCACATAAAGCTCGGGGAAGCTGCCTCCTGAAGGGAAGTAGTAAATTAATTTCTTGCTTTGCTTTCCTTGTTTGTGTGGCTTTAGCTTTACCTATTAAACTGTCTTTATCTCAATCCACGAGTTTTCTCACTTCTATTCTTCCAATTCTCTCCCCCATCCCACCACTGGGTGGTGCTGAGTTGATGACTGGGGCTAAACTATGACAGCCAGGAATCAGGAAACAGTTGATCATTAGGCCAGTACCAGGAGTGTTATTGCCTCCTTACTCTGTGTGACATGAGAACGATTATCAAAAGAAGACTTACGGATGACTGCCCCATTCCAGCTACATAGCCTCAGCATGACTACTGGTAAATGAAGAGACATCAAACAGACATGGAAGTGTGCATTTATAGCAGAAGTTCCAGTGACTCTGGCTATTTTTGCCAAATCAAATTGCAAAGCACAGAGCTGGGTTATCAGGCAATTTTTAGCCCATGAAGAGGGGAGCAGGGCTATAAAATCAGCTCTTGAGGGCTGCGGTCCTCAGTTGCTCTGGCAGAGTGGGACAAACAAGAACTGTTACATTAAGAAGGAGAGAGGACATGGGCAGAGATATGTGCAGAAATTCCAGATGGTGGCAGAGGCAGAAGTAATACGCAAGAAAAGGAAGGTGTTTTACAGTAGGAAAGAAAAACAAAGCAGGTGGGAGAAAGATCAAAGATCTACCTGTGTCACTGTGTGACGGCAGCTTACACAGAGGAATGGTATGTAGCTTTTTCTCCATTCACAGATGCAATATGAGGGTTAATATAACATTTGGATACAGAATATATTCCTATCCCCTTTTCAATGCAGAAGTTACAAACCAAGTTTAAGCATGTAATTCAGACATAGACACACTTCCATTTTGGGTGCCTGTCACCAGCAGGAGGGAGCAGAAGAGGAACATGTGAAAGCAGAAGGGTGCTGTCCCTTGGTATAGAGAACTTTGGCTTCGCTTCCCTTCTGCCAACTGCACTGCTGTTTGCACAGTGCATATTCAATAGACCGAAGTATGCTGCTATCCAGGACACTGCAGGGCTGAGGGAATGGCCATTCCTCAGTGCAGCCTGAATGAAATCAAATCTCTATCAGGTAAAGAAGGCCTGGTTTCAGAGGTTTCTATTCCCAAGACTGAGCACTAACCTGCAGTGTATGATGCAAAGAGAACATGACTGCTGATTGCAGTTCAGTGTGGGAAATAGTTATCTGTCTCCTCAGCTCAGGTGTATGTGAGTGTCAAGAAGGTTTTTTCTAGCCTTCCTTCAGTGTCACGCCTAGGAAGATCAGTGCCTAAGGGGTTAGGCAGGTAGCCAGGCTGGAAAGATTCTATCCCATTTCATCATCTGTCTTTCACAAAAAAGTTTTATTTGTATTTATCACAAGATCCAATTCTGCCAACTTAACTGTCATTTAATAAGCACATTGATCTGTGAGCAATTCCATCAAAATCAACCAACTTTTCTCACATACTGAGGGTCAATTCAATATAACCCTGAGGAACAGAGTCATGGCCTTCAAGAAAATATGATTCACTGTGTTACCCTCTTCCACCTCCAACAAACCACTTTTCATAGACTTTCTGTCATTGAACCTTCCTCTTTTCAAGGTTCGATTATTCTTTAAAATGTGCCTTAAAAGAACTCTGCAGTTTTCAAAATTTGTAGTTGCCATCAGGGCACTTTATATCCCTGAATGAAAAAGGTCACGACAGATTCTAAATTTATATCAACTGGCACCAATCCATGAGCTTCCATGAAGCTTAGTCTATTTACATCAAATGTCTTCCTGGCCTTCTGAGAACAAGAATTTATTGTTATTATTATTATCATTTAAAGGGTACCATGGCAGCAACATTTATGCAGCTTGCTTCCTGAAACTTGAGTTTGTAAAAAGAAAGCAAAATAAAAAAAAAACTTACTTTCTCTTTATTCATTTTCTAATTAAATCCACATGGATAAAATTGGCACTCTAAAAATAATTGGGTGTATATTCTTGCTCTTGCAATCATGAAAAATTTTTCAGCAAACATGATTGCCTGAAATGTCCCATATAATAGGCTCAGTGGCTCTCACAACTAATTGTGGCATTATATCATAGGAAAACGTCCACAGTGCTCCTCCACCACTGAACTGAAGAAACAAGCATATTAATATAAGCACAAAAGTTATCTCCAGGTTAACAACCTGCCTTTTTCTCAGAGCCTGAAGCTGCTGCTATGCTCTTGTTGAAGGGAGCAGTGTTCAGAATGCAGTCCCGCAGCCATGTTATGTCTGGAAGTATTTTACAGGATCAGGAACATGTATGCCATCCCTTAGCTCCCACATGCAGAGACTTTGAGATATACCCTCACTCTGTAGCATTGCAGTGTGCAGGAAAATGCCATTTACGCAGTCCAGGTGACCCTGCATGTGGAGTGAGAAGGCCCTCACAGCTACCGCAGGGTTCCTCCTGCCGACAAACAAGTGTCTCGCTCTTGGGCTGAGTTCCCATAGCTGCTCCTGCTCACAAGCAGCACAAATTAACATGGGTCTGCACGAGCAGGCACTCAATTTTAGACGAACTAACAGTTTCCAGGCAACACGGTGACCCTTTTTGTTGAAAGGTATCGTTTTGGTAACTGTAATTGTATATGCTATCTCTGCTTTAATGAGAGACACCTAGTAAATTATACAGGGAAGCATTTCACTAAGGGGAACACAGGCACCCTGAGAAACTCCAGCTGTTACTCAGCAATATTTATTATTCATATGCCATCCTGGTTTTCTGTGTGAGGCACTTCACATTGCAACAAAGCGGAAAGCAAAGATTCTATCAGTTGACATCTTGCAACTTTGGATATACAAGTTTAACTGTTTGATCCTATGGTTCCCAGACAGGTTGCTCTTGGCTTAATAGGGCTTTTGCTGCCTAATGAATAGTTTACAATAGATGACCAAATAAGCCAAATAAATTATCTTGTGTAATAATGGGCTCATTTTTCTGATGGGTAGCATTAAAGCTGCACAGTATCTTATTTCTTCTAGAAAAAGGCATAAGCATATGACAGGCTGAGAACAGTGCTGCTTGTTATCCTCAGGCAAAAGCATGTGCCCATGTGCCTGATCCAGCCGTATTGTTGATTGAGGGTCTTTGCAGAAGAAATGAGAGGTCAGATCATAGCAATTCACATACATCCAACAAACACAGAGAGGGGCCATAACATAAAGGTAGGAGAATGAGAGAATAAAACTAATTAAATTCCCCTTCCTTTCACCCACATCTCTGGCTCATTTCTGCACCGGGTGCTGTGGTGCTAGAGAAAAGCTCAAAAGCCCAGGCAGAGACAGATAAACCAATCTGCCTATCCACAGCACTCAGACATCACAGGCTTTAAACAGGAGCAAACGTTCTGATAGACTGTGAAAGATGAGCCCAGATGACCTACAGCACGGATGTTTGATTTCACAGGACATTATATTGAGTGAACATTCCCAGCCCAGCTAAGCAAATAATCTCTGATATTTTCCTAGGATATTCTTTGTGGAAAACTGTACTTTCCAGAGATGGCACGTTTGGGGACATCTTTTTGCCCACTGATCAGAGTTTTGCAGACCAGGTAAGGATGGGTGTAAAGAGGAAAATTTCACATGTACTGCAGAGAATGAGTGATGATTTAGAACAGAAGAATTGGCATCACTTTAATTAAGGTCTGTGGAATAAAAACACTGGATTCATGATTAACAGCCAAAACACATATCGTTTTTTTCAAAGAACGAAGTGACATAGTATTCAGTAATGCTATGGACACCAGGAGAGTGGGCAGAGCTATGGTATGTAAGGGAGAATTATGGTGCCATATGGCAGCGGAGCCCACACAGAAAGAGCAGCTGCAAATCCACAGCAGCAGCAGCTGCTGGAAGGGACTGAGGGACAGTGAACCCCTAAAGAAGCCCTGGAATAGAAAAAATAAGATTGTGTGGGGAGTGCCCATGCAGCTTCAATTCTTCCAAGAGTTCTGAACTGGGATTAATCATTATTGCTAGACACTGCAGTGGAGTGGTGCAGGGTCATAGGGATATTTTCCTGCTTATGACTCTTTTTACCCCCAAGAGCCTCTCAACTGGCTCTGCGATGTCTCTGTCCCCTCCATCCTTCCCAAGATGACTCCTGCCCTCTCATGATGGGAAAATAACCTCGAAGAACCAGTTCTGTACCTAATCTGGAATCTTCCTTATGTATAGTTCTGCAATTAGAAGGTGTTTTAGATGTGGCACACAAAAAACAGCAGAGTAGAGGAGCTATGAGTCAGTTCTTAGCCTCTACTCTTCAATCCCTTCTGGCTGCACCTACTGGTAGCGAGGGACAAATGGAGATACATGCAGATCAACATTAAAGAATAGCCCTTCACCAGAGGGTTGCTCCACTCAAATAAATGTTGCAGTAGCTTCTGTTATAAGTATACAAAAGCCTGTAACATTTCTAACACCATGGAAGGAAAACACATTACAAAATGAGGCTAGGAGTATTTAGCTATGGTTTCCTGTTTGAATGCGTATGTACCTTTTAGAAAAGCAGACAACCTTAAAGAAAATTCCCAGCAATGGCAAATCCATCAAAACACTGAATAAGTTGTTCCTCTGCTTAATTAGCCTCACCATAACATGCTAATCAATAGTAAATAATTGCTTTTTAATGGCTACCACTCTGCAGACTTTAATTATCCACAAGCTTCCTGTAATTCATCACCATCTCGAACCAAGCAGTATCATAGCTTTGAAGCGTCATAAAAATGTTTGGTGATTTGACTGTCTCATCCAAGAAGCTCAGCCTTGTCCCTCCAAGGTCAGGTACTCAGAGCAGATTAGCGTATTTGGAGAAGGTCAGACTATAGATGGAGAAAAAGGTGAGTTTCACCTATATTTGGCAGGCAGAGTTTGACTTTTACATAGCTGTTTTTCTCTTTTGCTTAACACATGCATTTCATTTGTGATGAAAAAATTTATGTCCTCATTTCATTTTGTGTGTGGCACATATGGGAAAAGGCTTCCATGTGGCAGCAGTGATCTTAACAGATGCTCCCCTTTGGGCAAACATGGGCTTTTAATGGAAAAAGTGCTGAGTGAGGTGCCAGGTACCTTATCTTGATAGAGTAAATTCATTTTGAAATGAAAGTTTAGTTTATCTTCAGTGTTCTTTATTTATGATTTTAGCTGTTAGCTGTTATCCTGCATCACAAGCAATGCTTAACTTAAAGATATTCACATCAGATATAAAAACAGGGAATTGGAACTTAAATCATTTAATGAGCACAGTCCATTAAATTGCCAACCTAACTCACGAAAAGAGAGATTATAATTGCAGCTTATTCTTCATTTGTCACTCATTTCTCTAAGGGAAATTATTGTTGCTTTTTACATGGAGTCATCAGTTAGACTCATGAGTGCCTGATGAACTGTGATAAAATGTATGTAGGGAACATAAAGAGTCAAATCACTCATTACTTTCTCTTGTACACCACTTGTAGACAAGGTGCCAGCTGCAAGAAAATCTCTCTGCCCCACACTTGAGTTGCAATAGGCCTATTATTCAGTGCCAGGCTATGGTTTCCTAACTTTTCCGGCATCAGCTTAATAGCAGAGTCAGCTGGGCATCATGCCATGTACATCAGCTATGCCTCATTTACCCTCCTGCTCCCAATTAGCTCGATCATGATGATAAAACCAGGAGAAAGTCCTTTGGATAGAAGGCACATATTTATTTGGCCAACAGTCTAGTAGAAGGAAGGAAGGATGGGGAACTCAAAAAGGGGAGGAAGGATAGATTGTGATCTTGGCTGTTCTGCAAATGCTCTGCGTGACTGCCACTTCTCTCAGCCTCCTCTTCTCCTTCCCCCACCAACTGGGATAATTCTTTGCTTTGCTCATGGGATTCTTGTGAGCCACTCAGATACCACAGTGACAAGACACAGAAATGACTATAAATAAAGGAGTCCAAGAACTTTAAATAGCGGGATTAGACACTCGTGTTCACAGATCTACAATTACTTGCTGATGTCTGTTCATCAAAAATCTCTGTTGAATTTCATGTCATCATATTTTGTTTGCTGTGGCTTGTGAAGCAATCATCTCAGCTGTAATCCAAAAAGCTGAATGTGATTATTTTGGGCAGAGGAGAGAAACCTTCTGCTTTAAGACCTTTGTGCAAGAGTTACAAGCCACAGCAATATAGCTTTGAAAGAAAAAGCTCTTTGATTTATCCGGCAAGTAGTGTTTGCACTAGCACGTAGGAGCATTACTTTTTACAGACCCCTAGATTTGAGATACATGCAGGGCCTACCATATGCTGGACAGGAAAGGGCAATTTGCAATTCCCTGCTATTGACTTTGTGACGTTATCTGACAGTGGAAGGACAGATCACTTAAATGCAAAGAACCTGTATCTCTCTGTGAAACATGGTAGAAGAAATGTTATTCTATGTTCCAAGGCAGACAAGTTGAGGAAGACATGCTAGATATCTCTCCAGCAGCTACAAAGAAATTCTTCACCTGGAAGAACTCTATAGAGTTTAAGTTTTCCTTCATTTTGACCTTTCAGACTGTTTTCTGTAATCTGTTGCCCATACTCTGAAAAATCCTTTCACCTACGTGATTCAGAGTCTTCTATAGAGAAGTTCTTTTTGAACAGAATGGGATTAAATTTATGTTATGTTAAGTCCTCCGGAAAATCTGTACCTAGTCTGCTCATGATGGACGTTCAAGTCTGGCACAGCCCAGCTGGAAGTGCCAGCACCCAACACAAGGCGTATTGCAGTATGGAGACATGACAAGAGTCAAGGTAAAGGTCCGGTACAGACAGAATGTCTGTCTGCTCCAGGTCAGACAGGTGGTGAAAGTCAAATGCAGATCCCATATGATCAGGCCTAGTTTCTGTCCCTTACCACCATCATGAAAATGGTCAAGTTGAGACATGTAATGAGTCTTGTTTCCTCATCTGGACCCCAGACATTTGTCGTTTTGGCTATGACCCTCCATTCATCAAAATGAGTGACAGTGGAAGTGAAGGAGAAAAAGAGAGAGATCAACATGCAATGCCATTTTTATGCCATCTGCTAGTAAGTATGGGGATGCATATGGGCACTTTAGGAGGCTTCTTAAAATGTTTACCTATAAAGATCAGCTAGTTCACTGGTGCAATCTTTCCTAGCAAGAATAATTCTCAGAATGATATGTCTTTTAAAACTCATAACAGTATTTGCACCTACATTATTTAAAAGTAACGACCAGGTTCCACCTAAACAGGTTTTCTGTGGGAGGCACTGAATAGACTATAAATCACTTACTTACAATACCTGTGTATTTGTATGTGACTTATGTTCTCCTGATTCAAAGACTGAATTTGTTGTGCATAGCAGGGAGGCAACCTACTTGACTTCATTAAAAAGTTTCAGTTATTCTTTAGAGACCAAATGCAATTAATATTAAGTCTGTAGGAATTAATTTCATCTGCATTGTAATAAATAGCTCTGCCTCTGTTCACTTTCATGTTTCTTTGCAAATTGGAAGTCTAACACATTCATTTCCTTCTAGTAATAATAATTCAAATCATGTTCAAAATCAAGTCCAAGTTTCTTTGAAAGCCTTAGGTTCTTATCCAGAAGACTGATTTTCATCCTTGGAATGTACTTAGAAACACTTACCCAATCTCATACTAGGATTCATGTGATCCCATCCCTCTTTAAAGTACCTGTCCAAAAGGTGTATACTGTGACACCTTGAACACATTCCTAACTTTCCTCATACAAACTAATAGCATTCACATTCATGTTTGTAGAATTGGGCACTGAGTGTCTACATAATCTGACTATGTAATGTAAGTATATAACCTCCAGCAAACCATTATAGTGAATAGATTTACTTTGTAACAGAAATAAAAGATGACTACTCTTACTGACATCCCCAATCTTTCTGTCATTACTATGTGCAAGATACCATGTCAGTGGAAGAGACACAGCTTGGTTTCACCAGTATTTCGAACGCTTTCCTTTTTTCCTTCAGTAGCCTTTCTACCAGAGCACTGCAGCCCCAACCACTCTGTCATAATTTCTCAAATAATTAACAAGGAGATCATTTAAGTTGAGCAAGTCTCTGAATAAACCCATTGCTCGCTAACATGGGAACATTGACAAAATGGGATGGTTGTGCAATGGCATTTGTACGCAATATCAAATAATCTGGAACACCATATGAAGAATATACCAAAAGTCACGGACAGGATGTCTCCTTTGCAGTCAAGAGAAAATGCTGGTTTTCAACTGAAATACGAAGTGGAAGAAATGCTTGCTTTCTTGAAAAAGTACTTTGGTGCCAAACATTTTGGAGACATTGTTGAAGAACAGTCCTTCCTCACATAGAGGTTATCCCTGTGATGCTGCCAAGGTCAGTGCCTGAGTGGGTGATTTGCCAAGTAAGTGCCAGTTGTGTAATATATGCTGTAGCAGGCATGGAAGCAGATTTTACTTTCACACCCGCCTTCTGAATTGGCATTCTTTGCCTCTTTTGTGCCAGTGTTGCTTCTCTTTCCCATTCTGTGCCCTCTCTTTTCACTGAAATGCCCTCTCCCCTCACATACAAGCTGAATGTCCCATTGTTTGTTAGAAAGCAAGACTTGCTGAATATGGATTTTATGGAAGTCACACAGGAAAGACAGACTGTATTACTTGCTACATACCTTATTCACATAGTGACCCTACCAGCAGTGTATTATTTTTTTAAAAATCCTCATATTTTGTGACATATACTTGTCTACTTTATATAACGGGGATGAAAATACCTCTTCATTCCTCAGGAGTTCTTCCTTCTCATCAACTCATTCTGTCTTCTTGATTGCCTAAATTTTGCTTCAATTTTTTTCTCTCCCAAATCTTGATTGTCTTCAGATGTCTTTCTTTTAGGGTTGCAAATTTCCATTGATTAGATAAATATTTTCCTACATTTCAGTCCTTAACCATATGTTTTCAGTCAAGTCTCTAACTACTCCACACAGAACTTAAGCACTTCTTTCTGAATGCTGACACACGTATCCTCTCAAGTAGGCAAACTTGGTTTACCAGTGACTTTTGAGAAGCAAATGTTAGTAGGTAGGTATGTTTATGCAATCCAAAGATAGAAGACGGATAAAAGATAGTTGTTGCACAATATTAGAAAGTTTCTGAAAGTTAGATATATCTTTGTCTGGCTGCGTTGGCGAGTGAGACCCCTGTTTTGTGTGTGTTGCTTTTAGTCCAGGCCTGCTGTAGACCACAATCTTCTCCTTCTTTGCTATGGGAGCAGGGCACGCTGAACAGGCTGATCAGGGACCATATCTTTAGTCTCACACCTACCCCTTGGTGGCCAGAGTGGGAGAGCAGCCTTTCATCCTTTGAAGTTGCAAAAGATTCTTTCCAAGAGCCAAGCACGGGTTGAGAAACAATAGTTACTCTGAGGGTTTGGATGTACATACAGGTTACTTCATCCGCACAGGTCTTCACTTGTCAGTCAAGCAGCTGTATTAGTTGGGATCCATGCTCTGATCCTGGGGCAAGCATTAGGTGTTTCAACTTAGCTTGCATTACTTTCACTGTGGCCTAATCCAACTCAAGCTTCTTTTTCCTGTTATCCCAGGGCGTGTATGCAGGCAATTACTGCCATTCAGCCAGTGCTTGGTCAAATATTAAATATAGTAACAGGATAGGGTATGGAAGCTTTGAGTCATAATACCTTTGCTGAATGTCTCTTAGAGGGATCACTTCAACTGCTCCCCTGGCTCAGGAAAGAGCCCAAACGTTAAGTCAACCAAGCAGTGTATTGAAGTATTTCGTTTATGTCTTTTAGTCAGAAGAGACAGAAGGGCCCTCATTGTGCAGTGCTCATCAAGCCCTCAGGGATTTGCGAGATTCAGTTAATATATACTCTCAAGGGTGGCTGCTGTCACTGCAGAGTGACCATTCAGGAGTCTTATACTTGGTATGCACAATGTCACTGGAGTCTTTGGCATGCAATGATTTTGCCATGGGGAATTCTACTTGGGAGAATTTTTCATTGGAGGCAAGTATTAGTTACTCATCTAATGCCTGCTATCAATAGGGAAAAAAACCCAATAAAGACACCTTGCTGGAAAAAGGGAAAAAATATATTTATGACCTATTTATGAAGCTATTACTTCATTTAAGTATATGTCAAAGTAAGTAATTAAGAAAGAGTAGTTAACACTCAGTTTAGACTTCCTGCCAGGTTTCTCCATTTCTAGATTCATGAACACACAGAAACAGAGTGACAGTGAATATAGCATTTGTATCAAGAGAGAAGGGGAATGAATAGAAACTCATTAATTTCTTTGGAAAAGTTACTATTAAATAGGTCATCTTCTGTAACAGGGAGGAGAAATTCTGCAGATGCTAATCTTCGATGCACTTTGAATCACACTTTCCTTTGCAGAACACCTATATCTGCACTGAGTGAACTCAGAAGAATTGCAGATGTAGCCATCTACTATTTTCAGGAATCTAAATAGACAGAGACTTTGCACAAACTTCCCAATATTTTTTGTAGAATTGGATTGCACAATGTATCTTTAAGCAGTTTAGCTAAATCTGGAGGGAAAAAAACCCAAACTTACAGAACACATGAGAATGTATTCTTACGTATGGCAAAATATATTTTATTCTGATTTAAAATTATCTTTTGCTAAGCTGAATTCATGAGTTACTTTCTCAGTGGGAGATATTATTTCTCCAGTTCTTCTTACAGTAGATCAGTTTTTCTTTTTTAATAAACACTGTTTATTAACTTACTTCCTATCAGGGATTGTAAGAGGATGCTCAAATTATCTTATTATTCAGAGACTGTGTTTAATCAGAGACTTCACTTTATCTCATAATTTCCACAGTTATATCGCGCAATTTATTTAACATCTATGCCTAACTTGTTAGTTTGTAGTATCACAGCATTGATAGTTCTTCATTAATAAATAAATAAGAGCACAACAGGATAAGTTTCCTTTCCTACATTTTCTTAAATTCATGGGAAGTAATGAAATATAAAGTGTTTGTGAAAGAGGTTTTTTCACTGCCAAACATTTAATCATCTTTCCTGTAGCTTCTTAGCTGAACTTCATTGGAACTAATGCCCAGCTCCTTCTCTTTCTCTTTCTCTCCTTCTCTTCAGCATCAGCTTCAGCTTCTTCTCTTTCTCAGCACAGGTTGAACTCAGTTTTTGTCTAGGATCCATGGAGGTGGAAGTCCTACTCTCAGAGACCTTTAGGCAGCCAAAAAGGGCCTCAGTGTGATCCAAAGTATGCCGAATGCTAAAATGATGCAAAAGGAGGTAACTTGCCACAAGATTTCCATGTTTTGACTGTTGGACCCCTACAAGCTATGGGCCATGCTTTGAAATGACACTGACTCCCAACTTCTGACATGCCAATAATAAAAGGGAAACTGCACTTGCAGCTGGACGATTAGGCCCAAAAAGCAGAAGAGAATTAATTTAGGTTAATTTAGCTTTTCTTTAGTTAATAAGTACAACAACATTTCTTAAGAGTTTGAAGTTTAAATTAATTGAAGCACAAGTACACGGATGGTATTTTCCCTTAATTAGGAAAAATTATAAAGAAAACCACTAATGTGTCTCCACTTCATTGATAACCTGACTTTATCTTGATACCCAATAAATACATTTATTTCTGTTAAGGACTAACTGCTAAAAAAGCTTAATATTCACCCATCAGTGCACGTCATTGGATTCTCTGTCCTCCTTTCTGAGTTTAAGACAAAATTATCTGACCAACTCACACTCCTTGAGTGCTTGAGTTTCTCTAACCTTATTAAGAGTTGCTCCACACACAAAAGCTTACATGTTTTGCTACTTCTGTGGCAGTCCTAGTAAAATTCATCTGTAGATCTGTTTCAGGTTAACACCTTAGCTCACATTAGGGAGATATCACAACATGGCCTGCTACGTGCTTCCTGGTTTGATATAAAGGTATAACTAGAATATTAAAGGCATCAGGTATTTCTGCTGGGCTAAGCGTCAACTCCTTTGTCAGGCATTCATCATCAGAGATCCTTCAGTGGGTCTGAAACCCATTCTAATTTAGTTTTGAACAGTGCATTAAGAATTGGGCTGTTGTGACTTACAGGTTATCCAGAGGAAGGAACAGAGGTTGCAGAAGAAATATTTTAGGCAATTGATGAGAAAATGATAAAATGTTTGTTGTGGTTGCATTTGTGTCGTAAGTAGTTTTCTTCACAAAAAAAAGAATTTATTTTCACATCTGGAGTCTGCTCATGCTATTATCTGAAATGTAATACTTGAAACATAGGAGAGTGCAAATCTGAGGTGAGAAATTCCTAATACAATTCATTAGTGTATCTAAGCAACCAAGCAGAGGACTGGATGTGCTGTCTCATGGCCTTCTGAAACTTTACAGTACCTGCCACTCACCAGCGTGGCCCACTCTGATGACAGATGTAAAAATGGAAACTTTGATGAACCTGACCCCAGGAAAAGCAATATGACTAAGCTGTGTTTTAGCATCACAGGCCGATGGTATAAAGTATTCAAAAGAGCTGCTACAGGCTCAGAAGAATAAATTTTCCATCTCTGCTTCATTCACCATGACGTGCCTCTCACTGCTTTCTTCTCTTCCTTAGCCTTGCTTTCCCCTCCTCCTTCCCTTTTCAACTCCTAATTCTTTCACTGCTTCCCATTCAGGCCTTGCCCTCTGCATTCAGTTTCTGCTTCTCATTCCCCTTTGCCCGCTCCCCACCCTGCCTGCTCCTTTCTGGGTTCAGTTCTTCTTACTTCAGGCTTTTATTTCTCTGAGGGATTTGAATAATCACTTCTTCTTATTTGATCTCATTGTCATCTCAATAGGTCTTGCTGCCTTCCACCCTCTCCTGAAAAGGTAGGTTTCCAAAGAATGTATTCCCTCCAGAAAGAACGTAAGGGACCTCTGAAACTCACTGACCCTTTCTAAATTGGATGTCCCATTGTGTATCATGGAATTAGGAATTTTTCCATTGTATGAGAATGTTAACTTTGTTAGTGAATATTTTCTTTAATGAGCACATTAAATTCCTCCTTAGCCTTAAAAAGATGTAACTTTGTCTATTACACTATCATGATTAAATTCTGTCTCAATTTGGCTCGTGGTCAATTTTAACAAGGCTGATATAGTCTTACACTAAATTTTATGTAAAATATCAGGAGGAGGAGCAGCCCTTGCTAAAGGCCAAATAAATGCTTTTATAGCATACCAACTGGCAATCTAAAACAAAGCTGACACACAGCTTATACTCTTCACTACATTGCCAAAATGACCTTCAAATGTAACTTCTGCAACTGAATGCTCTTGAATGCAACTATGCACAGCTGACTACCTGATCACACTACTTGGACAGAGAAGCCTTTCACATCTGTTCTTGTTCCTTGCCATAGGTCAACCAGACAAAAACACCAGGTATCTCAGATAGAAACTTTACAGTGGTATTTCAGAGTCATAACTACTGCAGATAAATTAGATAATAAGTAGAATAGTAAAAGTAGAAACAACATTGCAGCTATTATCAAAGACTGTCTCCTTTTTTCACCATATGTGGAAACTGAAATAAAAGAAAATTCTCAGCGATATGCAGTCAAAGCCACAGAAAAGACCTTGAGCCAAACTTCTTCAAAGGTCAAGGATTCAGGCAGAATATACTCAGCTAGGCTTTTTACTCCTTATGTATTTTGCAATGGCATACCACTTCAAGTTTGCTTAAGCCCTTGTAGCTAGGCCAGAAAATGTTAAAACATTCTTTTTTTTCCCTTGCAGTACCTGATAACCAGGATAATAAATAAGCATTCAAAAATAAAACTAATGCAGAACCATATGGTTAGTTCTGACTACAGTCTTGCAGAAAAAAATCGCTCATGCTTCTGTTCTGCACCACAGATGGTTCTGATGGACAGCATCATGCAAAGCCACATTTTTATTGCTGAGGAAAATGTGAAGACAATTCTGAAAATCTATTTATGGAGCATGGTGCTTCTATTAGACACAGGCATGGGTAACCAGAGAACACCTTTAAAGAGCTGCAATTCGTATTCTATATTCTGCTCCACCTGTATTGTCTGATCATGCAAACATCTTAGCAAATGGGAAAACTATCTTTTGACCAATGGATTGCTGGATCCAGCCCTTAAGACTCCATTTTTCTTCATCTCAGTTCCCAGAATTCTCATTTCTACCTCCAAGACTGAGCCTGTTGTACTTGACATTTTTGTGCATTAGAAAGTATGGTTATTTTGTCTTCTAAACTTGGTTAGCCTGACTGCCTGGTCTTTTGAAGCAACAGTGTTCTTTAGTAGTTGCATAGTAGACACATTTGACTCATCATCTTAACTCAGTGGGCTGTTGACTAGAGAAAAAAAACAACAACAAATAGTCCAAGATCTCTTTTTCATTATACTGGTAATATCCATTCATCTCAACAGTTTTCTTGTTAATGGATGATGTAAAGCAATGAGTAACGTTAATATTTAGGTTTTCATTTATAGTTGTCTTATACTATAGGACAGTAATGTCCAAAAAGTTGAATCTAAAGAAATCATAATATTGCCAAACAAAATTTTACTGTGAAACACACATATTTAGATTAAAATGTTTCAGAATGATCTCTTCACAAAACATAGGAACATTCATTTTAACAACATCAAAAATTCATTTTCATGTCATCTGCCTGTGACCATAATATTATGAATTTCCGTCTGCTCCCCCCAGACTCAGAGAAATCCAGCCTATTCTCCCTCCTCCTCCTCTTTGCCCTTTGCAAGGATTTTAATAAGATTTCCATATCTACTTTTACCACTTACATTCTGTTTCACAGATAAGCTGTTTTGTGTAAATGCAGATAGCACACGTTCACAGGCATTCCT
>NW_010209056.1:77784-81329 GCF_000695765.1 Mesitornis unicolor
ATTCAGTTTCTACTAGTTTGCATAATTTTCTCTTTAGGGATTCTTACAAAAAGTGACAGGGGGATGGAAGTCTATTTTTTTTTACCCCTCAGCCATGAATTCCATCTGTTGTCATGGCACTGAACCCAGTGCTGAATAGCAGCCAGCACTACTTTTGATGTTCTGTAGGATTAGTAGAGATGTCTGATGTTATTGTGCAAGATTATTCATAGGAATAGCTCTACCTGAGCTAAATGCAAAAGTTCAGTTGCAAAATTAATAAATAAATATGGAATGCCATCAAAGTTCATATTCTGGGGGCATTCCCTTGGACCTTTACTATTTCCATAATGGCTCACAGAAAGTTTTTGCAATTGCTCCCATTTCTACAGACACAAAGCAAATGCATGCAGCATTTTATTAGAGGCAGTTGAGAAATAATGTGGCCAAGGAAATATAACTGATGATCTGTAGGTGATGATCTGATAAGACAAACTTTATGTGATCTTCTAATCAAAATATTTCATGATTTGACTCTACCTTTGACTCTGACTTCTTTTACTGAGCTATCAAGTAGACAAAGTTCCCATTGATCCTAACTCTGGTAGGAGTCAAATATCCAATAAATAGAGGTATTCTTCAATGCTCAGGACATTTGGGTTGTCCTGTTTCAGACCCTTAAATCTCTTGACACACATTAATCAAACTTTCACAAATGTTCATGGAATAGAAGAGCTTTTTTATTGTTTTTATTTTCTTATAAGTATCAGTGCTGCTTAGGAGTTTTTCCTGCCATCTTTTTTTCATCAAAAGTTATCAGCCTATCAATACATTTTCTTGTTTATGGATACACTTTGGAAAGCTTTCCAAGTTTCAAGATGGAGTTCTGGTCAAAACAGAGAACATCTCGCTTTGGCATGAGCTCAGGAAAAGGAAGTGTAAAGAGTTTTCTGCAACAGATAATTATGAAAGGCAGTAAATGGACAGGGCTCTGCTGCTTCCTTTTCTTGTCTCTAAGAAACCGAGTCTGCTTCTGCTTCTCAGAGAGTAGCCAGGTTATACTGGGCCAGGGCAGTGGCTTTCACCTTGAGGGGAAGAAAAGGTAGCAATTGACACCTCCTGTACTCAATTGTACTTTTCTGAAGGATCAGCAAGCCCATTTACTGTGCTGTTTCCTGTGAAGAAGCAGTCTAGCACTTCATCCTTGGAAGAGAAACCTTCAGTTTTTCTTCTACAGCTAAGAAGTCTTGTCTCAGCTTTGGCCCAGGAGAGTAGACTAGTTGAGGGCTCTTCAGAGAAGCAGAAGACTGAGGTCTAAGATGCAGAGTGGACACAGTAGATGTGGATTTCGCATCCCACAGTGAAGACTACTGCTTCACTAAATTATTTTAAAAGAACAAATGCTGAAGTAAATACAGAATACTGTATCTGGAGCTCATCTGCTGAGCAGTCAGGGGTCCCTTCCTCTGCTCCATAGCATGAAGAGGGTGGTAGAGCACTGACAGTGACAGTATTACAATGACCTCAGTCAAAGGTTGAATGACAGTTTACCTGGTTTTCATGTGTCACAAAGGAAGGGGAAAAACAGAAAGGCTGAGAATCTGGAGTTCATTAGCAGGTTAGATTGAATCACATCATAGTAAAAAATCTTTACCTGATATCTTGAATACCATGTGGTCCCTGCATTAAGCATTCTGTGCAGAGTATACAATACAGATGCATGTCATTTGTAGCCTGTAAAATTAAAGATTGTTTTTTCACTGGTGATTTGATTTACGGAATACATCTTTTGTATTGGTAAGGAAGGATGCACATGTATTTGCAGCAGGGTCTATCAGTGAAGTTGCTTTCATTTTTCACTCTCTTAGTCCCATGGGTTAGACTGAGTTGCCTTTCAGAGTAGGGCTTGGTTCCCTGTGTTTAAAGGGAAAAGCCTCATCTAGTAAGTAAGTGTCAGGAAACCTAATGATATGGATATCCTCAGCAAGTTCACTGATGATACCAAGCTGAATGTTGAGGTTAATGTGCCAGAGGGAAGGAATGCCATCCAGAGGGACCTGGACAAAGTGGAGAAGTGGGCTTGGGTGAATCTCATGAGGTTCACATCCTGGACTGCACCAAGTGTGGCCAGCAAGGTGAGGGACGTGATTCTGCCCCTCTGCTCTGCTCTGGTGAGACCTCACCTGGAGTACTGCATCCAGCTGTACTGCGTCCCCAACACAAAAAGGACACTGAAGTGCTGAAGCGGGTCCAGAGGAGGGCCACAAAGATGATCAAAGGGCTGGAGCACCTCTCCTACGAAGACAGGCTGAGAGTTGGGATTGTTCAGCCCGGAGTAATGGTTTTAAACTAGAAAAGAGTAGATTTAGGTTGGATATTAGGAAAAAGTTTTTCAATATGAGGGTGGTAGATCACTGGAACAGGTTGCCCAGAGAGGTGGTGGAGGCCCCATCCCTGGAGATATTCAAGGTCAGGCTTGATGGGGCTCTGAGCAACCTGGTCTAGTAACATTGTCCCTGCTTACTGCAGGAGAGTTGGACTGGATGATCTTTAAAGGTCCCTTCCAACCCAATACATTGTATGATTCTATGACTCTATTATTTTATTCATTTTCATTTTTCCAGTCATTATTATCTCATGTAGCCCATAGATAAAATATCATTGCAGAAGGAACATCTAGGTCCAGGGCCAGAATGATTCTGTCTCCTCTCAAGAACCCTACTCGATCACTGTAACTTTTATCCTCTTTCTTAAGAAGATCAAAGAGTTAGTCCATTTCTTCGAAACACACACAGAAAGATGTTGAAGCACTCTTTTTTCAGTATTTTAGTAGACTACACTGTATTATTTGCATTTTATTTGGCTTTGCACTGCACTGAAAGTATCTTCATAGACAGACACGAACCTCGTTGATAAAAAGCACAATTGTCTAATCTGTGTCAGCCATGCTGATGGATGCTGTGGGTATCTTGATATTATGGTGCTCAGTGCTGTCAGATGGAGCTTGTAGTTCAGCATAAAATTATATGTATATTGAAGCTGGGAGCAAATGGTAATTAATATGTACTGTGAACAAGTTTTCAAAAAGTGGCAGAAAGCTTACTGAGCTATCTTCTCATAATATATCACCAGCAAAAGTTTTAGAGATAACCTGTTTTTAAAAGACAGAAAGACAGCAAGACATTGAGACAAAGATCTGTCAATGTAAAAGCATTTAGGGGCAGATTATGAAGCCTTTACTGAAGTTGTTGAGCACTTACATGTCAGGTTCCATTGACTTCAACTGCTCATTAGCATGAGAAAGATTTGCACAGTTTGGCCTTCAGTGAGATAGTAGGCTTAAAAAATACACATTTGTCAACTCTCAGCTGAAGCGTCTCACTAACACTAATTCTATTCAGACTACTGGGCTAAAAGAAAATCAGATAATGTACCTGCAAGGTTTTTTCCATGCACTTGTGTACACAGGTGTGAAATTCTGTTCAATTTAGAGAATATGACTTCTAGTATAAGTTTTAAAAAAAAAATCACCATCTGCTACATTTTCTTCCTTGAATGGCGAGACA
>NW_010209056.1:81360-86998 GCF_000695765.1 Mesitornis unicolor
GAAACTCATTATGATTTCGATTCGGTTTCTGAAATGTGAACAGATTTCACAGGTATTCTGAAATATTTCCTTTTTATGTAAAGAGGAATAACACAAGTCTTACTAACAACTGCACATTCTTGGGTAAATAATCCCTTCAATAAGTTTGCACTAGAAGCAAAATCTCTTTCTTGCAATAAAAATAAACTACAGAGGGCTTTCCTTCCCTCGGGGTTACTAAGAATTAGTTACTTCCTAAACTTGCAAGGATTCCAGAATTACATGATGCAGATGATATGTTTTTTCAAAGCTGCTCAGGCAGTGAAAGGTTCTGATTCAAGAGCTCGTTTCTTTTTATTCTTGAAGCTATTATGTATGCCAGACAAATTACACACTAGAGGTTGAATGCATACTGCGATAGTCAAACATTTCAGGGTAAACTTTCATGGCCCTCATCTCTTTCAGTAATCTTGTGTTTTAATACATGGACACAATTCAAGACTATTTTGTCCTTTGAGGATTTCCATAATTGTCTTGGAAGGTCAGTGTATAGTTCCAGTTGTTTTTAGGTAAAATTCAATTGTATACAATAATACAGACATTGCTCTGGATTAAAAACAAAACAAAACAAAAAACACAACAACAACAACAACAACAACAACAACAACAACAGCAACAACCCACTCAAACAAAAACAAACCTTAGAAAAGAACAATGCAAATTTCAGGGTGGGGATGGGCTATGTAATATCACTTATATGTTTGATGCTATACATTTTAATTATTTCACCAGTGTTTTTCCTACACTTCCTCACTTGTTGCTGTCAAAGAACAACATGTCTAACTATGTATATCAATCTTGCTCTCTGTTTGTTCTGGAGAGTCTGTGTCTCTGCCTCTGCAATCTGGCTTTCAAAAACATTTGGTTCACACCTGGACTCCCCAAAGGCATAAGCAAGTGGCAGCTTTTAAAAGCTTCAGGGCAGTGCCTATTCTATTAACAATTTCAAAATTGAACATAAGTCGCCAAGTATTGAAGAAAATGAACCTGTAGTACACAAATGTATTTTACAAAGCACAGTGGATTAGAATAAACCATGAGCCCTTGTAAATAACAGAGTTGTACCACTGATTCTACCAGAGGCCAGGATTTCATCCTCATTACATCCCATAATAGATTTATAAATTCTCTACTCATAATCTGAGTCTGACTTTCTCATAAACAAGAATTACGCCACTTGTTCTGTAAAGACTCAGTATTCTTATCTGAATGGAAGTGAAGAAAGATCTGTAGTGGGAAGATGCAGTGCTACAGCACTGTCAATCCCATGCCTAAAATTTTACACAGTGCACTTTTATAGATATACCCTGGGACTGAACAAGAAGCATATTACCTGCACAGATCCTGCCTATGTCATTGTCCTGCCTGAACCTTGTGAGAATATTCCACACAAGGAGCTGTTTATATGGTGCTCATGTAGGATAATGTAGGAAATACTAGGAAGGGAATGGCCATCTATACTTTCAGAGGCTTGACCTAGAAGCAGCACTATAAAGCTACTGTTCATGCCAGAAGGATTGCTTGGTTTTAGCAACAGTCATCTAGCATCTGGGGAAGAGATGTATGAGGGACAATGGCACTTGAACCCAGGGTTTTTAATTTTACACAGTACAGTTCATAAAATCCATCCATCCTGAGAAAGAGTAATGTATGTGCCTCCCAAAGTCATTTATAGCAAGCCCTGTGATAGGACAGACACAGTTCAATGGTTCAAGTATGAAAGAAATTGTGGTTTAAATTTTGAACTGACCTATAGTACAACTATTACAAAGGACAGGGATATTAGTGTGGCATTTTAAAGCATTATGATTTATGCTTCTGCAGTGCTTCACAGTCAGTTGACAATTACAGCAGTCATGTATGTCCCAGAAATTTGGGGAGGGCAAAGTATCTGGGAGTAGGAAACCCTCCATTGCTCAATGCTTTGAGTACAAAGAAACTGGATGCAAAATATGTCAAATTCAGTCCTTTACTTATCATGTATACTAAGAAACTATGAAATTGTTATTTCAGAAAAAAAACAAGATGCTTTATAGCTACTGCACATTTGTTGCCTGTGATAATTGGGCTTGATCCAGCACCACAAGATTTGAGTTACAAAAAAAATTCTTAATTTCATTACAAACATGCTTGCCAGTACCATAAATTGATGGTGATACTCACCTTCATATTACTAAAAAATATTGGAGGTGTCATACTGTTTTCTGACATGTGGGAGCAAATTGTGCATTTTCAGTTGATTTGAGCAGTTGACATAGCAAACCACAGGTTTTGTTTCAGTCTTTGGTTTAATTGGAAGCTTTCAGCATGTACTTTAGAAGTGTAGAAAGGGGACTTGTTTTTCAGAGCCCTACCTCTTCTAGTTCTGGGATTTGTCACATCTTTACACACAGCAAGTCTTATAAGACTGCTGCTAACTTTAAGACAGCGGATAAGGGAGGCCTTAGCAAGGCTGACCATCCAGCTCAGCACCACTCAGGGTGAACTGAAGTGCAGGAGCATAGGGGAAGAACTGTGCAATTCTGTCCTTAACAAAAAAAATAATTTTTTTCCATATTCTTGACTGTTCCTGGAGTCTGAAAGCTAATTTGAGAATTCAAAATTAAAACAACAACAAAAAAAATAGTGTAGGAGCTTGCTGTAGTCCACACACACACACACACACACACAATTCTCCCCTATCTCCTCTGTTAAAGTAGCTATCTGGCACATTGAAGGTTGGAGAGTATTTTTAGTATGTTAACAAATCACTCAGGAGATAGACAAGCTTATTTGTCCCAAATGATTAAAGTTCAAAGTATTTCATTTATGCTAACAGTTCATTAATGTAGCCACTCGTGTGTGCTAATCCCACTTACTAAATCTCCCTGCCTCCTATTAATAATAATCTAGCTAAATATGAGATGTTTCAACAAGGTTATTCATACTTTCATATAATTATGCTAGATATAGGTATAGGATCGCGATAATAATCTTCCTTCTCACAAAGTCTTTAAATAGAGCTTGGAGTGCCACAAACTGCACTGGGTGCTGCACAGGCAACATCTGTCTGAAAGGCTCCTGTTACTGAGCTGTCTGCAGAGTTCCTATCTCCAAAATCTCCATGTGATTAGAGAAGCATTGTTATCTTTCCTGAGCAGATAGAAACCTGTAGAGCAGAAAAACAAAGGAGCAGAACCCACAAAAGCACTTACACAACTTAACGGATCCCAAGATCTTCAGGCAAACTCTGGGGAGTGAAAAGAAGCAATGATCTTTGCAAATGAGATGAGCAGAGGACCTGAGTGTCCTATTGCCTACATGAGAGCTTCAGCCAGTATACAAAACATGGCCATTTCCCTCTTTAGCTGTGTTTGAAAAGTGAGCCAATTGTCTGAATCTTGAGAAATTGTTTAGACTAAGTTAAGCGTTGGCAGCCATGGTTGCCAGATCTGTTTTTAGGATATGCTACAGCTTCGTTCATCTCTGCTACAAGTAGTCTATTTCTTTCATCCCCTACATAAGCAGCTTTATGCTTCCCCTCTCCAAGTCCAAGAGCAGCTCATTTCTTCCTCCATACAAGTATCACATCTTCCCTTTCTCCTCAGCAGCACAGTTCTGCCACCTCATTGATCTATTTTCCCACTCTCATATAGGGCAGTCCACCTTCTCCACGTATAACACATATATACAATCAGTCCCCAAACCGCACTGTGCAAACAGACTGCCTTTCCCTTCATCCTCCTGATGATTTCTGGCAACATCAACCTACTTGTATTCTCTCCCAGCCCTCTCACAAGTGCCCAAATACCATCTTGCCAAGCATCACAGCAGGATGAGAGGTGTCTTCTCATCTTCATGAGGAAGAAGGAAGCCAAATAGAAGCATCCATGATCCCAAGTACATGGAAGGACTGCGATCCTGATTGTGCATGGGCACCAGATTCAGTCTCACAAGAAAAATACCGATCTGGAGAAAGAGGAAATGTCTGTCCATCTCTGACTGCTGAGAAGTATAGCACTTGCCTCGGAACCATGACTCTTACTCTGACAGCCAGGCATCTGAAGGCCATATGGAGTGAAACTCAACACCCATGTACTAACACCCCTTTGTGAATTTATCTCCTAGCAGTTTCCTCCAGGTGATGAACCAGGGAGAACATTCAAGAACATTGAAGATGATGACTTAGCGCATGTAGCCATGTACAGATATCTGGTGACACTTGAGATGCCTTACGGGTTTCATGCAATTCCTTGAGGCTGTAGATCTAAGTCTTGATGCAGATCTAATAGCACAGTGTGCAGGCCACGGAGGTTCTCAGGTTCTTGAATAGCACTAAAAGCATCTATTTCAGAATCTGAGCTGAGCCCTTAAATGTTTCCATGTATGGAAGGTATCTAAGCTCTCACAGTAATCAGTAAATATCCAAACTGAGACATGCGATGGAATTTAGAGTGCTGTTCAACACACCCTGCAAAGCAGACACTGACATTTGGTGAGAAAACATTGACCAGTTCTTCATAAGCTATAATGGGAGTACAATCATCTTGGGGATCCTTACATTTAGGTGTCTTTAATTGCAAAATATATCCTTCCCCTCAAGACAATTTAATCAGGAATTCATCATGGGCTTTTCAAGGACAGCCACAAACCAAGGCAGCCTACTGATTCTGGTAGGGTGAAATCACATAACTTGATGCTAAAGATTGACTATCATCTCAAGATTTGCCCAAATCACATTATACACTATTTTAAATCAGTGAAAGATCACAATAGAAGTGACAATCCAGGCAATTAGATGGGCCTTCACACACTGCTGCTGATTCATAATACAAACCAAAAATGTTTCATCCATTTTGATTTAAGTAAAATATACTTCCTCATAGAAAATAGCACTGAAAGAGACCTCAAGAGTCCATGCACAATATCTAAAACATTCCTGGCTTTTATTGTTCTAAACTATTCTTAATAAATGAGCTAGCGCATTTGGTTTTCTCCTTTCATGTCACTAGACAGCTTGAACCAAAGCCTAACCAGAGTCTTTTACAGTTTAAGCCCCTTAGATAGTGCCCAATCTACAACAGAAAACAGAGAGAACATCCATGCTCTCCTCTGTTGCTTGCAGCAACTTGCAGTATCTGTGAAGACTTCTTTTCAATTTTTCCTTCTTTAGGCTATAGCAAATATTTCCATAAAGCAGTTTAAAAGATGGGATGAATGTATTATCTTCCACATCTACTCTGAATTTGTAAAAACCCTACACAGGCCAGTGGTATTCATGAGTCATTCTGAACAAAGCTCATTGAAAATGTCCTGATGACATAGTTTTTCAATAAAAATTAATCAGACTTTTTTTCTGGAGAACCATTTTACTCCTCACTTCCTGTGAAGTGTGTTTCACAGGAATCAGCTTTATGAGATAGGAATTGAGTGAGCTAGCAGGAATTTATTTCCCTGATGTTGAGGGAAACTGAATCCACTGAACTCAATCCACAGCCCAGTAGACGTGGCTGCTGTGGTTGCCTTTCCTCTGGTCCAGCAACAACAAAGCTGAGAATGTTTTCCAAAGACACTCACATGCACTAACACAGCTGATCACAGAATCACAGAATCACAGAAC
>NW_010209057.1:0-3951 GCF_000695765.1 Mesitornis unicolor
TCATTGATGAATATATTGAATAATACTGGCAGCACATGATGTGGATGGAGTTGCTGAATGTGACAGTTGGTAACAAGAGGGTATGCTGCAACTATGAACCTTTTTTCAACCAACAGATCTAACGAGGGAGGGAAATCCTTTTCTCAGAGTTGCCCAGCAGCTTGTAACTAATTTTCCATGACCCTTACGTGATGTAGAGACTTGTGATAGAAAGCCTTTTGTGGACTATTTCACCTGAATGGGTCATATCCCTCCTGCTTGCAGAGATTCTTTGGGAGGAGAAGGTGCTTAGAGATGAAATACATTTGTAGACCTGAGAACCATGTTTTAATCCAGTGCTGCAGCAAATGAGGAGGTAGGATATAATTTCTAATCACAAACAGATAGGATGTTGCATGGTGAAGCAACCATTCTCCTGACAGTAATCTTTCACTAAAACCCTCACTTTTCTGGAGAATGAAGAATGTCTCTTTTGCAGAGTTTCCTCTTGCTGTTCATCACCTTGTTCCTGTTTCCTACTGCCTAAAAATAGATGAAGCACAGAACTGTTCATATTAAAAATGAATTGCTTATGAAGGGAAATGGACTGAGGATACAGAGAAAGCTGTATTTGATTACTCGCAGAGGCTAATTATGCATAAGGTCCTTTCCATTCTTTTCACCCTGCCCAACCCCTTCCTACTGCAGAGTTTGCAGTCCTTCAAATACTGTGTGTCTTCCGACTCTAGATGAATGCAGAGGATACCCTTTTTCTTGTGTCACTACATTCAGCTGCTCACTTTTATTAGGCTGCACTGAACTCTGACAATGTAGGACTGAGCCCGTGTCTGTCAGATAAATTTCCCCCATGGTTCCTTGAGGAATCATCAGGTCACAGCAAGCATCTGTAACAGACTGCTGTCTCTGCCATGCTGGCTCACCCCTGGTGCTTATCAGTGGAGAACCTCAATCACAATTAGAGGCATGGGGAGCTGTTGCTATTTTTAAATTATATACAGTATAAGTTGGAGGTGTGAATAAATCAATATTTATACAAAGAAAGAATGAGAGCAAGAGTTTTAATCCCAGTTTTGAAAGTATGTTCCATTCTGGGTTTATTCTTACTTTCATCTCTAACCAAATAATAACAACGGGAGGAACTTCAGCATATGAGAAAGAGCCACTTTCTGCCTGGCCCTGAGCAGATGTGGGGAACAGTTTTCTATGGTGGAAATGCTCGAGTTCAATTGCATTGTCTTTATCTTTCAGACCAAGAGGTTTGAACTCCCTTCTTTGGTAAATGCCTTTATCACCAATGCTATAGGTGTTTCATCTGTGTTATTAGCACAGGGCTGCCTCTTATACCTGTAGAATGTTTTGATCCAAAACTCATTTAAACCCAAGAGACCTTTTTTATTTGAATTCTTACGTGCATTCAACAAAATGTGTAACTGGATAAAATCCTCTAGCCTTTCAGGCTGGAAAACTAGATCTGTAAGTTAGGAAGACTACAGGCAAATTCTACTTTCTCCTAAAATAACAAGTTTCAGCTTTAAATTCAGAAATGTGTTACTTGAAAAGGCTGTACTTCATCAGTATAATGAAAAAAGAAAGTACAGTTATGATGATTAACTCTTAGATCTACTTCAGAGCAATTTTAAAAGGCAGAATGTGGGCAGGTACCAATTACCTGTCACAATTATTGTGCATCTTATTGTACATATTTAAGAAATTAATGACAGTAGGTGGTTAGAACTGTCTCATTGCTACTAATTAATATGATAAGCCTTTAGTAGACCGTTGGCAAAATAAGAATACCAATTAAATGTGATGTCAATAGAATCATTAATTATAGGAGAACAGATATACTTGAAGTCCAGTAACAATACCAGGCAACAGTCTGCTTTTTTCAGAGACATTTCAGTGCATCTCCTACTTGAAAAGCAAGTGTATATTTTATCTTAAGTATTTATTTGATGGAAATCATGCCTAAGTGCATTCAGTTGTTCTTGAATACTAGAAAACAAATTTTTGTGGCTGCTTAATAACTTTCTAATCCTGCTTCCTGTATTTGCATATTTTTAAGATTTTCACCAATAGCATACGATAGCATATATGGAGAGTCTATATGCATAAGGATTTATTTAATATAACTCAAGGTAATGCGTTTCAATGTGTTCTGAGTTACTATTTCTTCCTTCTATTATTCACCTCTTCTTTCTTTACAGTAATTGCTGTTCAGGGTGGAAGGAACAGACCTATGCCTTCATGTGGACATTTGGGAGAGTATGCTTACAAATTATGTTAATCGCCCAAATACAACTAAACTATTACAGAAATATTAAAAGTTGGAGTAAGACAAAGAATTCTAGGAAAAAGTATCTTGAGTTGTGTGAATGATCTGTTAGCTTTGGATCAGTGGTTTTGAAAAATGAAAAACTTAAAATCGAGTCAAACTGAAATCTAACTTCTACATTTCCTTTGCTAAGCTGTAGCTATCAAGTTTAGTTAAAATGAAGCAATTAATTTAGTTAGAAGTTAATTACATTAATTAAAGCAAATTCAAGAATTGTTAAGCCTCCATGAGACATTTTGAAATAAAATGTCAGCTTTCAGTTCTTTGTGAGCATTACTTTGGGTCTGTTACACAGTTACACATCCTTTGCAAGTATGGATTCTTCAAAGAAACAGTGAAAAAAAAGAAATCATCTGGAAAGTCTGAAATTCTGCCTAAAAGATGTAAGTAATTTTTAGCTCTCATGTGTTTCCTGGATTGGAAGCAAGAGTTGTGTTTCTACTGGGAAAATGTCTCTGTTTCAATTATCTAAATTTCTTTTACCAAATCAGAACCACAGAATGTTTTGGGTTGGAAGGGACCTTTAGCTGGTGCTAGTTTGCTACTGCTTGACCAGACCTGGTGGTTTGATTCTGCTTGACAGCATGGGACTCAGCACCTATAGAGGTGGGTTAACACAGGGCATGGTCTTCAGCATTTGCTGGAGCACTATTCAGCAGAGTTATGTACCCTGAGGAAGCTCCCAAGGAAGGACACTGCCCTACAGGGCTGTGGACGCAGAGTTGCCCAGAGCCTCTTGCTGAGGCTAGGGCAGAGGAAGATGATGACCTTGCCAACAGGAGGTGTGTACTGATTGGGGAGACGTCACCACAATGAGGTCAGTATGGAGGAGCTTAGCTGATGTGCACCATCAGGAAAGCTGAAAAAGCATTTGAGAGGATCTTGAGAGACCCTGCAGAGATGAGAGGCTGAGCTTCCAGCTGCACAAAGGAGAGGCAGCCAGAAACTGTTTGGTTTTGGGGTAAGCAGTCTCCCACGATAGAGAAGGCTGGACGCTTGGTACTTTTGGCGTTAGGAGAATGGCAGCTTCTCCACCTGCAGATCTGTAGCTGCGGGGTAGGTCCAGTGCCCTAGTAGCTGATGAAGGACCAAAAGCCATATCTGAAGGAAGCATTGGAGTCACATGAGACTGAGACGGGCAGTGGCACCAGGAAGGAGCATAGCCAATAGATTGAAGAAAGTGATTATCCCTCTCTACATTTGTTAGACCAAATCTAGAGTCCTGTTTTCCTGTTTCACCTCAAATATAAGAGAGATGTTGATGAACTGGAGCAAATCTAGCAGAGCATGCGCCCTGTGAGAAGAGGCTGAAAGACTGGGCCCTGTGCAGCTTAGAAAAGAGAGAACTTCAAGAGGACTTAATAGCATCCTGTAAATACATCTGAGAAGCTTATCAAGAGGATGGAGCCAGGCTACAGACCTCCTACTGCCTCTTCTGATTCTTGTTTTCCCATGATCATATTCTGTCATCATGATGATCTTCCCCCCACCCCAAGGACATATCCTTAACATACTATAAACTTTTAACTGTGCCTTGTGCTGATGTTTAGAAAGTGATAGTGTCTCTGACAGTACAATACCTGTTGGTTTGGAAGGAAGGAGCAGAAATACTCAGC
>NW_010209057.1:3982-5938 GCF_000695765.1 Mesitornis unicolor
GGTGAATTATGAAGTTACAGGGAAAAGACTTGTAAACTCTGCAGGATTTTGGAATTAGGAAGACAGTAGGGTAGTTAAAAGCCATCCAAAAAGGGAAGTGAAATGCTTCATTTTGAGAAATCCATACTGCTAAAGAAAACCTCTAGTCTCTGTGAGGGTTATAATAATCTCAGTTGTAATATTTGAGACTGCATTATTAATATTCTGCTGGATGCAAATTACTTGACATGAGAGAAATAATTGAAAAACTGCAAGTAGTGTTTCCTGATGTAGGTGAAGACACTGCCTGTAAAGCTGCATTCCACCTGGCCTTCCAGATTTTATAAGGGTGTTGTTCCATGTAATGGGAAGACTTTAAAGTTTTTCCAACTTATTTAATAATTTTAATTTCATTCAAGAGCCTTCTGTTCGACTTTGTGGCAGAGTAACCACCTCTCGCCTTGGGTTACTTACTGCACATGGTTTTGAATACTGTTGCACAAATGTTGTTGCCACAGATATTAATGATGTTTCTGCTGTGAGGGGCAAGCAGTCAAGGTGCTTTTTAGCATTTGATTAATTACCAAGCAAGGCAAAAGCTACAGTCTTTACAAGGACTCAATGTATAAATCATCATTCTTTCTGTGTTAAATACTGAAAGAGGATCAGCAGCTTTCTCCCAACATCTTAAAATCTTTTTTTTTTTTTATAGCTCTGATACCAACTACTCCTCTCAATCCTATCAGGTTTTAAATGATTGAATGTTGCACTTTCGCTTCTGTTCTGTACTACCTTCAGTCTGATGGCTGCAAATATTCCCAAACACTTGCAAGATAGCTGACTCTCTGACAGAGGTGTGAAGCGAGAGAAGCAGTGAAGACAAGGCATGATTCATTTGGGGCACTGATTACAGAAGATGGTTCTTTTCTTACTCCTGTGACTGAAAGCCATTTTACTTGCCTGAAGCTTTGAATGTAGTTGAAATAAAGGCATAAGAAGTGGAAAAATATGACATAGCAACTGTAGCTTTTGCGACCACTATGGAACTCCTTTTGTAAGGCAAATAGTAGGATGGTATTGGGAAGCAAGGCTGGATACATAAATGTCATTTTTCAAGTAGAAAGTCAAACTCATCTGAATTTATTTCATAATGAAGGCAGAAGCCAGTGGATACCAGAACAGACATGGAGGTAACACGGACTGAGACAATATCTCAAAAATGTTCTGCTGCTGCTGCTCCCTGGACCAGTTAGAAACCAAGCAATGTTCACTGAAGTTCCTTGACTTTTCCCTTACCTCCTCTCTTCTCTTCCACATGCCTTCCTCCATCCATTTACTAATCAGTTATTTTGAATTTTGTATCCAAACTTGGGTATAACCTTGTAATTGATTTAATACATCACTCTTGGGGTATTACCAAATGTTGTTCTGTTTCTATTAGAACTGCATTTTCTTTGGGGCTTAACTTCAAAAATCCTTGGACTGAGCATTAGACTGGGCCTGAGCCACAAGGATGTTAACAGAAAGTATAATTTCAGCTAAGCAATTAGGAATGTTGTGGTGTTGGGTCTGTGATTTTAGCCACTCCCCACCCTGTGTCTTGAACTAGATATTCTTAGTTGGAAATTCAACATAGGCAGCAATAACTTTCTCAACAATAATAAGTTTCAGTAGTTTCTAATTTGGTCTTAAAATTATATCAAGATACCTTTTTTTGCTTGATCTCAAAACTTTATCCAGAAATTTCATACCTTTGAATTACAACATCACATAAGAGTAATCTATTTTTTATTAATTTTATTATATTTATTTTATTTTATATTTTTCTATAATGCTCGTCCTATGTAATGAGTATGCAATGATAACCCTTTTCTGTGTTCCTCAATTCAGCCTTTCTCCTTTTCTTCCCCTAAACAAAATGCATTTTTCGAATCCTACTTGTTGCTTGAGTAGACGACAGTATATTTGTGAAAGGGC
>NW_010209057.1:5969-32754 GCF_000695765.1 Mesitornis unicolor
CCTGTCTCAAGATTGTCAAATGCAACCTTGATGCTAACTTAAGATGTTTCAGGGGAGTATTTTGGACTGACAGCATAATTAATATTTTATTGAATAACGTCTAATGGATCACAGAAAATACTCAGTTCGGCATATATAATTTCTCAGTGTTAGTGATAAACTAATGATACAAGTAAGGCTGCAAGGAGCATTTTGCCACACTGTGTCTATTTACATTGTTCTGCAACCCCCTGATCTCATTTGTTCTATTTACTTTGTGAACGTGCTCACTTTTACCCACTTCCAGTAATTGACTTGAACACACTGAGTTCTCTCTAAAAAGGTAACACTTCCACTTCCATTTATAATTGCTTAGATGTCAAAGACAGTTTGATACTTGAATGTAACTTGGGAGTTTTGACTTGCAGGGTGACTGGGTAGAATTTTTCACATGCAGTTTTTCAATAGGATGAACATAAATGCTTTTACTAAGGTTTATGACCTGAAAATTAAAATATTATTGTAAATGTGGGCTGTACTAATTCACTACTTTGTGGCATGTTTCTGTGGTGTCTACGTACATTATAACAGGCTGGTACTGTGACCTTTATTTTATAGGATAGGAATATAGAGACCTAAAATTATTTGAGATCTAGCCTTAGTCAGGACAGGGAATAGAAGTGTAGTTTTCTGAGTCCCAAATCAGTGCTCTATGCCTCAGGTACTCTACACAAGAAAAACAAAAAAAACCCAGCAGATGAAATGCTTAAAATTGTCATCTACACAGCTTTGACTTTCATACAAATAAAAACTTTTAATTTTTGATATCACTAGGAGGACAAGTAAATTGGTATTTTACAACTAATGAGAGATGACAAAAGCAAGGTAGGGAGGGGAAATAGCAGCGTTAGGAAGATGGTAAGGGAGTCACAGACAGGGGTGTTGAGGAGGAATTGATGGGTCATTTCTAATTTATCATTGAAAGTTTCTGCTACACACTCCAGCACAGAAATTATGTGAAAGGAATGAAACCCAGAATGGACAAAACTCTCATTGTTGAGAAATTGAGATGGGCATATGATGACACATTCCTCATCTCTTCTCTTAATATAATTAATTGATGGCCAACTTGAGAATCTGAGTTATCCCACGCTGGCTTTTCAGCAGTGTCAGACTCAATTTGCCATGCAACAGTTCCTCTACTCATAGTGGTCATTAAGGAGCTCCTGTACTTTTCTCTAGAAGGAGGAATATGGATTCAGAACCTCTGTAGGGTGATTTAACTGACTTCCTACTTTTTGTTTCCATCTGTAAAGGGGGATTATATTTTATGCCTATGTATGTTTGTATAGATATAGTGGAACCAGTGAGGAACTACCCTGTATATCTGAAAGTTCCTGAGTGTAGTCACCCCCATGTATAGTAAATAGTCTTTTTTCCTCATGAACTTTGGTTATCTTGCTACATAACTTAAAACAGAGTCTGAAGTACCCTACTGTCTGTATGAACATCTACATTCAAAAGGAAGCATATGGAAATATCATATCAATAAAAGGTCTCTCCCTCATCCAGAACCTACTAACAGTCAACAGACCTTGATATTATTCTAACTTCTAAATAGCCTTCTTTCTTTGAGATGTGCTGGTTTTGGTGGTTTTGATTAGGTAATTTTTTTTTAATGAGTATATGCCCTTATGGCTAATGTTTTTGTGAATATCTTCCTGTACCTTTTAATTGTGAAGAAAGGTTTTTTGCTCTAAGAGAGAGAAATATATGAGCAGCATCACCTTCCAGGGATTCATTACTAGAATAGCCAAAGGGGTTTTATCAAGCGTCTTAAGATTTCAAGGTTCCAAGGCAAGCTTTGATGTGATGGAGGAACATTGTGATTTCTGCCACTGGTTCTTTTGTTTTGTGCAGCTTGAAGTAAAGGGGAAGGCATTAGAGTTAAGTTAACAATTGTAAAGGTTGAAGAATTGCTTGCTTTAATAATGTAGAATTGGCTTTGCTCATGGTAATACTAGTTTATTTAGAAAAAAAACCCAAAAAAACCCCAAGCTTAAATTCTCCACCCCCAATCTGTGTATCTTGTCTTAATTGCAAAAATGTAGATTCAATTTGCTACATACAATGTAGTGAGCTTACTCTAATTTATGGACAGGATTTCTACCATGTTCATTTAAATTTACTGCATTTCTTTTTTATATTTTTTTCTTTCTCTCCTCCTCCTCACCTTCTCCTGCAAGTTAACAATTTATTATTATTTTTTAAACGTAAACATCTTTCTAAAGCCAGTGAGTTATAAGCCTCTCAAAGTAAAAGATAGGAGTCTTTGGAGTCATTCATAGAATCTGAGAATGGTCGAGGTTGGAAGAGACCTTAAAGATCATCCAGTCCAACCCCCTCCCATGGGCAGGGACCCCTCCCACTAAACCAGGTTGCTCAAAGCCCTGTCCAACCTGGCCTTGAACACTTCCAGGGAAGGAGCATCCACAACTTCCCTGGGCAACCTGTGCCAGTATCTCACCACCCTCACAGCAAAGATTTTCTTCCTAATATCTAGTCTGAATCTACCCTCTTCCAGTTTAAAACTATTACCCCTCGTTCTATTTCTACCTGCCCTTGTAAAAGCCCTGCAATAAGGAAGACTGCAATAACGTCTCCACAACCCCAACTCTCTCAGCCAGTCCTTGTAGGGAAGGTGCTCCAGCCCTCTGATCATCTTCGTGGCCTTCTTCTGGACCTGCTCCAACAGCTTAATGTCCATCTTATATTGAAGGCCCCAGAACTGGATACAGTACTCCAGGTGAAGTCTCACAAGAGTAGAGTAAAGGGGCAGAATTACCTCCCTCGACCTGTTGGCCACACTTCTTTTGATGCAGCCCAGGATGTGGTTGGCCTTCTGGGCTGCAAGTGCACGTTGCCAGCTCATGCTGAGATTTTCATCGACTGACACCTCCATGTCCTTTTCCTCAGGTCTGCTTTAGTTCTCAGGAGAAATGTGTATGTCAAGAAAGCAGTGTGTGACAGGATGCTGAAATGCTTCCTGTCCTTTTAGATCAACCCCAGATTTAGAGTCATAGCACTGAAATATGAGCAATGGCATCGGAAGCATTACTCTGTCAGTACAGACAACATGGCCTTTGCAGATACCTATAGATGGAAAAGGATATACATCTCTGTTGTAAACAAAATAACTTGCAGAAAACACTCCAGTAGTTAGATGGATATAACAGTGAAATTCTGAGGTGAAGTTTTTCCAATACTAGTCTAACAAATGACCACAAGTAATCCTTCTGTAAGCAATATAAAGTGAGGGATGGTGGTACAAGTCAACTCCAAAGTCTTTCTGGTTATCTCTTGGCTGTTTTGCATCTTTCTGAATCATACTATACTGATCTTATAGCTGTTTATTTGGAATTTCATTTGGGAATTTAGCATCAAATGCAGTTACAGAGACCTAACAATTGTCTGGGTTTGCATTAACTTGCTGCCAAGGGGAAGAGAGTATTTTGTTGCTCCCATACTTATCAAATACCAGACTTGCTCAAGAAAGTAGAATTGTAAGCAAGACAGTTGAGTCAGAAAGGGAGCAGCTTCCCTGAATTCAAAGGGAACTATGCAAACCTGTGGATGTTGCCAGTCAACAGGTACCAATCATATCTGCAAGGTGGCTATCTGGTTTGTATGTACGTTTCTCTGGTCAGGGAGAGACTAGAAAACCTTGCACTGTAGCTAAAGGGGAGAGAGGGCAGGTAGGTGATATGTGAACTTGTATTATTACAGTTATGGAGACATAATTGTATTATTGCTGTGTAGAGCTGGTTGAAATAAGTAGGATTTATTTTCTGGAGTGGAAAGCAGAAGGAAGCATTTTCAGGAAATTATTTCTTGGCTGGAAAGCTGAATGTGTGAGAAGCATGCTTAGATGAGTTAGAGGGCATGCTTTCCATACCTAGAGAAGTGAGAGATGCTTAGTGATAGGGGAGGCTAGGGACATCTCTTCTTTCCTGCCCGAGGAGACAGAAGGGGATCAGCTCATCCCGGCAGCTGGCAAGCTTGAGATCTTGACTTGGTGAGAAGTCTGATATAGAAGCATGTGTTTCTGGAGAAAAACAAGAAAACTGTTTCCATATTGATGTTCTTCAGGATGAACTTGTGAGGTAGTTACCTTAAGAAGAACTGTTTCTTCCTTGTTTTCAGCTTAAAGTGGGAGGTCTGCCATCTAGTATGATTGTTACTGCTGCCTCTAAAGGTACTTTCTCATGCCATATGAAAACTGTATCAGAACAACCTTGGTGCCGTCAAGCTGCTCTAGGGAACTCTGATTGATGCTGCACTTGCCACTCTGCTCCATAGATGCATGTTTACGTTGTCTCCCTGTATTTCCCCTGCCTTTCAGCTTTTGCTCTACCTACTTGAGCTAAAGACTGCGGACCCAGCATTACTAGGGGCTGGTGAGTCCTTCCTGTTGGCTGGAGCACCAGGACTTTCCCTCACAGTTTTAAAAACAAAATTATATGTGTATGGGTGCTTTTAGCTCTTGACCCTGTGTCAGGATGTCTGTGCGTGCAATCTCTGAGTGTGTTGTGAGCCCCTCCTAGAAAGCTGTCCTCATTGTAAGCGAGGGCTTAAGGCCTCAATTAAGTTACTTTAAATGACACTTTTTCTAGCACTACACATTTTCCCACATTTGTTAATTGAATACTTGCTGCCATCTACCTTTCATCACTGGATTTCTTAATTCCCTAATATTTGCTTACATAAATCAATCTTCCTACTGTTCTGTTGTATGAATGATTTTAAGATTATTTTAAAGCCTTCCTATGGTCTATGTTGCTTTCTCCTTTCTCAAAAGGTCCTTCTGGTTGTAGGCTGAGTTTTTACTTCTTGTGACCCGTTCAGTTTGACAGCTTTTTCTACTCTTTTATTTTAGAATCTTCTGAGATGTTTTCCCCCTACCTTCATTAATCAAAAAAAGAAATAATCCTGAAAAGATAAAATAATGTTAGTGAATATAATCTTCTAAACTTAGTAAATGGTCTAGAGTGGCATAGTATTTTATTGAATTTCTGCATCCAGTGTGTAATAAAATAATAGCTAATCATTTAACTGCTGGACCAAAAAAACCCACTTCTAAATTTTCCCTAATGTTCCGCCTTTTATAAGTGTGATTTCTTAAGAAGATATGTTCTCTTGCTGCTCCCATTTTTCTCTGGCTGATGAAGCAATAACATTAGGTTAATGTGAAAATGGGATAGTTATATTAATCTTTTTAAACAGCTTTAGGATAGCTAGTGAGTTTGACTGCATAGAAGTTTGTGATAGTATTTGCTAAAACTTCCAAACATCAAGGGTCTGAACTTTGACTTGCACATCGAGTTCTAGACTGAAATTACTGGGCACCTGATATGACATAAGAAACTAAATCCACTGTAGTCCCTTTTCAACAAAGCTGTACTCCAAGTGTTGGAACAAAATTGAAGATTAATCTGAAAAGCAGTTAGTATTCTGCATAATATTAGCTACTTAGTGTTGTTATCAGATCCCATTGTGCTATCTGTGGTTTGTTCTTTTGGCACCCTTTTATCTCCTGAAGCTCTTTTAAACTCTCCCAACTCAAAAAATTCTGTGAAGGGCAAATAAACCCTCCCATACACTGGGCTCAACACTCTTCTTGGCAATTATTCACTGAGAAACTCTAATGGGGCCCTCGGTTAAAAAAGTACTTAAACATTATTCATATGCTTGAACACTTTCCAAAACAAAAGATGCTCATCGTGCGTATCTTTGGTTTGTTCACGAGCCGTTGACACTTCATCAGCACCCCAGTTGTGAGGGGTGTCGCTGGATGTATGGGGTTCAGGGTTCATGCTGCTGGCTGGGGAAACGTGCAGCCCCGTGACTGCCACCAGTTGTTCCACTAACTAATCTCACAAATATTCTTTGGTGTTAACTTGAATGATTGCAGACATAGTAGCTTGGCCCCATGCTTGCTGTTGGGAATTCACTAAGGCTAAACTCAGTTTGGTGGTGATTGAACTGCCCAGCTGATCCTGCTGAGTTGGAGGGGAGAGGCAGGGGTGTTATCCCTACGCTGACAACACTGAGGCATGAACCAAGTGTGTGCAACGTTTTTATTGGTTTCATATGGGTGCTGAATATAATGCTTGACAAGATTACTCTGTTACTGGAAGGCCGCTGCTTTTAGGGCAGCTGCAAAAATCAGCCAATTTAACCTTTTCTTAGGGAGTAAGACCTGCGAACATGGACAAATTGACTAGGAATAAATTATGATTGATAGCACTTAACAGGTGATTCCATAACTGTCATTGTGTATCCTTAGTCTTCATGGCTTGCTGAAAAGATAGAGAAGTACCCTATCTTTGTATCGCTGTATCATTGCCAGACATTTTTAGGAAATCTTACCTTATATATACATATATTCAAATCTATCATATGTACCACCTGTATCTGGTGCTGCTTTTTTTCCCCTCATCTTTTTTTTTCTTCTATAGAAAGAAGTATGCTTTTCCAAGAAAAGTAAAATGAGATCTGGGATAGGGCAAATTAGCTTCAGTCTTTTAATCAGTATGTGTCATTAATTTCTGGATAATGTTCTCTCTTTTTAATATCAAGTCATTAGTAAGTGCTACAGTTTGCTTGACCTAGTGCATACTGTTTCTAGACTGAAAATAAGTAACAGGCAAAGAACACATTCTACACGCACATAGTTGACCTCTGTCTGGTGTTAATTAAAACTGGTGACTGAGCTATTGAAATTCTATAGAGTATAGAATTAGCATTAATCTGTTTAGAGTAGTATCTTTTACTTTTATGCCCATAAGAGGGCAGCGACTATTATAGCTCTGCAGAAATGGTAACAATTTTTACTATTATAGTAACAATAATAATAGTAGAAGTACAGTAGAAGGTGCAATAATTCTGTATGCTTTGAAAAAATTTCTTAACCTTAAAAACTGTGAGCAAGAGAACAGGCAAGTTGTGCTGAATGGGTTTCTACCTCTAGTATAACATCTAGAGATACCTATTCCTCATCATAATAAGCAGTATTTCTTGCACGATATGTCTGATACATATATTCAGATGTACCAAGAGAAAAATGATTGCAACATTGGCAACAATAAGCTATTATTTAGAAAAATAAAATAAAATAAATTTAAAAGATCCAGTGAACTGTCTGGTTGAAGGTAGATGGAAACATCTGTTTTCAGAATAGAAATTAGAGAGCAGATAACCTTTGCAAATGAAATTATGTTGCATGGTCTGCTATATCCACCTAAGCTGGCTCACAAAGGAGTTTGAAAAAAACCCCCATCTATCTGACAAACATTTGCCAAATGCCTAGAGAGGCATGATAGAAAATTATAACTGATTTTTTTTATTATTTATTTTTTTTTCACTATTGAATGCAGAGAGACAAGAAGAGGTGGCAAAAAACTGTTAAAGTACTGCAACGTGTCTGTGTCATTTGCTGAGGTCTGTGTCCTTGAGCAGTCCAAAACACAGCTTTCTACTGTTTGAAGTACTGCAGAAAGCTATTTAAAGCACATAGTTATACCCAGAAAATGTTATTTTGCAAGGTCATATAATAGTTTATTGAATCTGTATTTGAAAGCGATTTAAGACATTTGTGTTTCATAAGGACATCCAGAATATGCGTTTTTTAAAAATTTTTAATTTCTTTTTTTAGAGTATCTGCTTCTGTAACAGGACTTCCCCTGTATGCTATCTAACCCATTTCTTCAGGAGTTGGAAATATTGTGAGGGCTACTGTGGCACAGAAAGTGCAGCCTTTCTTATGTTCTGAAGTAGCGTGTTTGTTCTTCAGGTGCTGCTTCTTGGCATGGATGTGTGCACTCGTGGCTGCCTTCCACATTGGTGGTCCAAAAAGCTGTTTTCCTCATATGTGATGGCAAGAACTCAACAGACAGGCTATGACACTCAAGCTTTTGTGATTGAATGTTATCAGATCAGTAGAAATGCATGCTGAGGGTAGGAACTAAAGTTTCAATTGACCATTATTTATCATTTTTTGAAAAATGCTCCAAATCCATGTGCTGTTGCACTGGAACCCAACTCCTCCAGAGGCCAAGGCTGAAAAACCAGCTGCTTGAATTGCTGCCTAAATCTGAGAGAAATAGTTTTGTTCTCATGAACTTCTCATTTAACTTCTTGCCACTTTTCTTTTTTGTGATTCTACTTTTCCTTATATTTCGCTGCTTGTATTCTGCAATTTTCCCTCTGCTCCTTTCTGCTACTTTATATGCCTCTTCTTTAATCAGCCTGTTTATCTTGTCCTTTAAGAGAGAGGCTGTATGTTATTTGGGTGTATCTGAGCATGGAGATAGTTTCATACAAACTTGCTTACAATGACATTCATCAGCAGACTGCATTACCTGTCTTATGTAAGAGCTTCTTTTAGGTACCATGTATCATCCTCTATCCCCAGTTTTTGCCCACCTATGCCTTTCCTTTCAGCACCAGTGCCACTGCTGGTGGCATGTATCCATGCTTTTGTGATGAACGGAACATTTAACAAACCTTTTCTTTTGTTTTTAGATTTTGCCACAATCCACCTTCATCGTACCAATGTAGTGTTCCTTCAATCTGGTGTGTTCTCTGAGCATGCTATGCATGTGCTGATGGAGCTAGTGAAGTAACTTAGGCCTCATCCTCCTTTCTCTTTCTTGTACTAGATATAGTGCAAGCTCATTTAGCTTACCTTGTCATGCCTAGGTTTGGATGGATAACAGTTATGAGTCCTCATTCAGCTTCAGTAGGGAATCTGTGCCTTTTACTCAAATTTCAGTTGTGTGGTCAAGTATTAAAGTTGGAACTAGGAAGTGGTCTGCCTGCCAGGTCTGCTGTGACCGCTTAGCCCTTTTTCCTCACTCCTTTTTGAGTTTGTGAGAGAGACTCCTAAGCTCTAGAACAGCTTGTGTCTCTTTTATTCTTATCATCTTTGTGTCTTCTCCAAAATGATTTTTTTTTCCAGTAGTGTGCAGTACTTCTCAAATTCCTGTGATTCTGTTGCATAGTTTTGCCTCTTGCCTGACTTAAAAAGCTATTAAGAAAAACAAGACAGAGCAAGGTTTTATGCACCAGATATTATCAGAAATAAAGTTATCTTGGTTTTGTTTTTGTTTTTTTTCCTTGCTTCAGGGTACAACACTGTTCTCAATCTGGTTTTGTTGTTGTATATGCTTTCAGAGACCTTCAACTCACATGAAGCTTTTTACTGCTCAGTTACTGTAATTAAGCTGTTTCCTTGGCTATGTCTTGGACTATGCAGTAGGGAGATGCCTCGGAGTCTACCACTCCTTATAAACAAGACTGGTGATGTGGCATTCTCCATGTCTCTTTCCTGGCCTAGGAACAGAGGTTTTTCTTCACCTTGAAAATAAAGGGGAATAAAGGGGAGGTAAGGGGGGGAATGCAGAGTTTTCACGTCTTACCAAGGAGTTTGGATGATCACCCAGAGTTTGGGGTGTTTTTCTGAGTTCTGCAGGTAGCTATAACCCTGGTTTTGGGTTAGTCCTACTGTGGTAACTGTCCCAGAGCTGGGGAGCATGTCTGACTCAATAAGACTCAATGAGGGTTATCACTCTGGTACTTTCTGCAGAGGGTTACAAGGCTCTCAACTGACTTCTGCTACAACCTTGTAAAGGTAATATTTCTCTGAACTAATATGGTCGCTGACAGATCCACAGAAAGAAGGATCAGAGCTGCTAATTCTTCCATGCAGCTTGTACTTAGTACAGATGATGAGGCAGGAGCATGTCATAGCCTCTGAGTAGGCTTTGACTCTGCAGGAAGCAGCTTCCCGCAGCTCCTGCATTCTTCATAAGCCTGTGAAGCTGTCCTTCAGTCCAGCATGGTGCAAACAGCTTTTGGAGCACTTCCTCAAATACACTCTTAAATGGAACTTATGAAAAATGTTGCTGGTATTGCTCTAATAAAATAAAGTAAAATATGCAAGTCTCTTCCCTTTTCACATGTCCTACAGATATTATTCTTTCATTTCCATATGGAATGAAAATAAAGATGTGAAAAGCAATTTGATTGTTCTATGGTTTTCTTTTTAAGCTGCTGAAATACTTATAAAATCACTCTTGTAGAACATTTTTGTAATTGCATAAATTTCTGAGCAAAGTTAGAGAAGCTAACAGTTAGAGCTGTTTGAGAGGAGAAGACAAGCCCAAATTCTTATCTGTTACAGAAGGAGTTATTTACTGTTCCTGTAGTTGTGTTTCTAACCTCTCTCATCAGCCATAACTTTTTTTTTACCTTTCTTGAAGTTTTAATACAATGACTGTTTGCTACAGCTCTTATAACATCATTTTTAGCTAGAGAAGTACATTCTCTTGTCCTGCAAAATTTTGCTCAGATATGAGTGAGAAATGCACTCACTGCTTCCCTTCTAGCAGTTAGGTTCTCAGCAGTTTTGTGATGCACTGTTTAGCTCCAAGCAGGTATGAAAGTAGAGGTCCATGCTAGCATCAGACCATGATTATTGCTGAAAAGTCTTACTAGGCTTTTTCTTCTCTTTTGCCCAGCCTGTTTTCCCACCTGCTGCTACTTCCCTGCCTCCTCAGAAGAAATAATCTGCTCTTGCTGCTAGTTAATGAGGATAAATCTTGTATCACATGCTGCTGTGCAGCACTGCATGTACAGTGTGCCAATCCTGTTGATGACTAATAATTAGTGTGGGTTTTTTGGTGGGGGTCTTTTGATTGGATTTTTTTTGTGGTGGTGTGTTCATTAGGTTTTTTTGGTTTTGTTTGTTTGTTTGTTTTTTTGTGTGTGTTTTTGTTTTTTGTGGTTTGTTTTTTTTTTTTTAAACCTTATTAGATTATAGTTCAGTTTAAGCCTGAGACCATGAAGCAACTTGCTGATACTGAAAGAAGGAGTAATAACTTTTTCTGGATGAGCAGTTTACCCTCATAATTTCTGCAGGAGCCCTGTTGCTTCCTGGATCCTTTGCTGAGCTAATTTAGCTCACTGGAAGGGCAGAAAAATATCCTCTTTTCCCTCTTCCTCCTGGGTCAGTTTTAATGAAATAATTTGCTTAATGGGAAGAGAGGAGAGGATGAGTAATGCCCTTTCACTGTATCTTGTGGCATCTGCAGAGGGTGAAATTTTTAAAGACGATAAGTGGGAACAGTAGTATAGCAAAGGAAAGTTATTTAAGTTATGAAACCAGTTTTCCAAGTGTTGTGGTTACAGTTGATTAGCTTAAATTTCAAAGCTTTCTCCCGTTGTGCATATGCAATGATAGGATTACATGGTTGCATGTTTTGTATTCTGAGGCTGCCTGTCCCATTCAGTGCAGGGAATAGACTGAGTGAAATACAACCACGTACTGATAAACTGTTCTGTATAGTCACTCTATCCTGAAAGGAAAGCTATCACTGAGTACATATGTGGTGTGTTGTGGCCCCCAAAAGCTTGGGTTGCTTGTTAGCTAAGTTTGCTGGAAAGTGTGCTTACCTTATTATCATATAATTTACCAAATAAAAGCAGATAAGAACATTATTCAACTGACTGCTTATTGCACACCATTCATAGAAAGAATAGAGCTGCTGCTTAAATGTAAAAATTATTTTCATCTAGTGTATCATAAACAGCATTTTTAGGGAATTCTCAACTATAAATCCAGTTTGAAACTTATGGGGAAAGGATACATTTTATATTTTTACAAACTGAAGGCAGATTCAGTGCAAGTGTGCACATGGAAAAATGTTACTAATTCTCCTTACTTGTGTATAATTTGCTTATGTATAATTGCTTGTGTTGATAAATTAATCGTATGTTGGAAATCATCAAAAGCAGGTCTGACAGTCAAGTGATAAAGATCTCTTACAGGTATTTTGCATTTCTTATTTTCCTTAAGAGCATTTTGATATGAAAGTGATATACATAAATGTCTCAAAATTAATGAGTCAGGGTTCAATGGATCCGCTATTTTCCATTTTCATGCGGTTTTTCAAAAACAATGAATGCATATCATGGTGTTATGGTGCATTCAGGCTTGATTCTTCTGCTATTCTTTTCTTATATTCTTGGTTTGTCTTTTAAGTGTCTATCTTCAGAAAACATGACACAATTCAATATATCCATTTTGATTTGTTCCACCTTGCTCTCTTGGGCCCTTTTGCTGGCAGTGACAGTATCAGTCAGAGAGATTGCTTCACATCTGTCCTGTGGCTCTGGTCATCTTCACTTGTTTGTGGATGTTTCCAGGCCGAAAGCTGCTCTAAGCCATATTCTACATTGATTATTAGAAGGTCTGCCCTGACAGAGTTACTCTAAAATTTAGTTGTGAAAGTCCCCTGGCTTGAGTAGATAGGTAAGATATAAGTCCTCTCCCCTAGTAACCCTCTGAACTTGCTGTTGTTGTTTCCCAGTCCCCACCAGGCAAATTCTGCCCCTGTTCTTCCTATATCCCAAGCAGTAGAAGACCAAAACAGAGAACAGGTCAGGCCTTGATCTCCCATGATCACATCTGTACTTTCGTCTTCCCAACTTCCCAGCAAAGTGCCATCGCTGTGCCTGGATCACCAGCAATGCCACAATCTGCTGTTTTAATTTACTCAGAAATGGTGTGTACAAGATTGTTAGCAGCTGATTCAAAACCATGGGGGACCACTGCAGGGTTTATTGCTTCCTTTTGCTAAGCAGAAGCCCTTGGTGCCAGCGACTCCATGGGCTCCTTGCTGGTGTCCTGCAACGAGTTCATGGATGTTGCATGCAGCTATTAGAATTGGGCAGCAGGTGATGAATTAAGGGATTCATCTGCCAAGAAGAAAAAATGTCTTTTTTTCTTTTTCCTATGGCTTTGGTGGTTGGTGAGAAAAGAAGATGTGGCAGGTGCTAAAGCCATTACAGCTGCCTTGGAGGCTCTTGTCCTGCTTCTGTGACTGCCCTTACCCTCTCTCTTGCTGTGGCCTTGTTCCTGCTGCTCGTACAGTAGAATCTTGTGCTTTGCTAGGAAATTGTCTAACACATTTTTGGAGGTGAAAAACTGACAGTATTTTGGAGCTGCGTAAAGGCAAAGGCGTAATAGCCTTCTCCTCTTGTTTCTCTTTGCTTTTGCATTTTGTTTTTCCTTTTTTGCTGGCTTGTTTTACACCCCCCCCATATGTCTGCTCTGGTTGTTTTTTTGTCACTAGATTGTCTCACACTGTCTCCAGCCAAATTCGTGTTCTCCTAAGATCTATTCCTTCAGCTGAGAAAGGCTTCCTTATAATTTTGCTTTCCATCTCCAGAAATTTCTAAATCACAGTATTCTTGCTGATGTTAATTTAACAAATTAAATTCTGCATTTTCAGTCCCATTTCAATGCATCTTTCTGAAATATTCCCTGATATTCTAAGCAAACTCTCCCTCTTCTTCCTCTCTGTTTAGGCTAATAGTTAAATTTCTGAATTCCTTCCTATCAGAGTATCTCCAGTAAAGTAAGAAGGCTTTTTTTTCTAAGAACAGCTGTCCAATTATTTTGGCTGGTGATAGCTATAATTATATTCTGTGGTCACAGTTACAAGCAAGCGTAATTAGATTTCCGGTTTCATGGTATAAGTTCATCACCATAGAAATGAGGAAAGGCTTCCTATGTGTAGGATATTGGGACATTGATTAGAGTAGTACTTTATTAACTATTTAAATGTGATAATTCCTGTCTTCTTGTTATAGCTGGTGCACATATCTTACAGTCAGATGCTATATATGCTTGTGGTGGCATATTCTCTAGCACTCTTCTGGAACTTATTTAGTTGCTAGTGATCATTTTGGATTTTAGGCTTTGCATGAACTGATGTCTTTCTAACATAATCTTCCTCAGGAAATTAGCTCTGATTAGTAGCTGATTTAAGTTCATAGAAAAAAAATTCTGTAGGGGTTGGGTAAACGGGTGGAAAATCACAGGAACTGACATTTCCTTTGTACTGTACAAGTGTAGCCTTTCCCTTGTGCAAACTAAGTCTGGACTTGACAGAGCCTTGTAGGCATCAAGAGCATAATGCAGAATTAAATCAAACCTTTCAATAGTCCAGAGGTTCTGGGATTATTTGAATTTGAACACCAAAACACCAGTGATAGTCAGATGAAGGATTCAGCTTTTTCTGTCTATAGACATCAATCAAAAAATCAAGTTTTTTTTAAAATCAAAAAGTAATAACTTTATAAGTACATTTAGTCTTCCTGCAGCTCCCTTCTAAATGTGTCATTGCATAACTCAGCCTTGCCTTTGTCTCCAATACTCTGCTAACTTAACCTGAGACTAAGATATCCCTTGAAACATCAGGGAAACTTTCCTGGTCTACTCCAGTGAAAAGACAGACAAAATATCTCTGAGCACTCTGACTTAAAAACAAGGCAGCCTGAAAAGAGGTAATGTACATAGAATGTATAGTTTATTGCATATTTGTTCATGTTTTGGTGATTCAAATTTTCAGACTCTTATGAAGGTGTAAAATGAGGCCTGAGAAAGGAGACATCTCTGGTGGGGTGAAATTCCATGCTTTTTCTGCATTGGTTTTACCAAGTTAGTATTCCTCTGTGTTGCTACATGATGGCAAAATGAGGAATCTTGAAGCCCTGTCTCTAGAGCTGTTCCAAGCAGGGGAGTCTGGGTGTTTCCTGCTGTTGCAGTGATGTAGTTTAATATCGATTCCTGATATGTATCTTCAGAGATTTATCATGCTGTTGCTGGTGAAATGAATGGTTAACAGTGAATTACATGCATGCACAAATTGTAAAGCCCTAAAACAATATTTGCCAGATTGTTAATTTTAAGAATACAAAATTATCTTTTGACATAAACATGCCTTCCACTGAGAATGTCAATGAAAGCAAAATCCCTTTGGGCCTAATTGTACTGTGTTACACCCAGAGTAAGTAAAACAAACAAACAAGCAAAAAACCCCACACATAAACCTAAACCAAAACTCCAAACAAAAATTTTTACATTATGAGAGTCCCTGTGAATTGATACCTGCACACCTGGGTCTGCCTCAGCATTACTTCCTTGCTTTATGAACTGATAGATGACAAGATGTAGGAATGATGGCGGGAACCATTCCTCCCTTCCCTTGTTCCAATCTACCCTGGCCAGCTTTGCTTTAGCGGGCTGCAGAGAGTGCATGACCTGTGGGGAAAAAAAGCTGCTATACCGGTAGCGTGGGTGCAGGGAATAGGGCCCTAGGTTTGGCTTAGCAGTCCTGCTCATCAGCTGTTGAGTACATGTGTGCCTCTTGTCTCTAGTGGATAAGTGGAAATGTCGATCCTAATCTGTGTTTGAAAATTGGCATGTGCTACCCTCTAAAAGTGGCAACTAAACACAAGAAAGAAGAAAGATATTGTTCTACCAGAAAAGTCCTGCTTAAGTATTTCAATCATCACTACTAATATCTCTAACAGAAACCTAAGACTTTCTTACTGTTTATGTTTCAATATTTTTGCCTTTCTCAGGGTCCTCTCACATGTTCACCCCAGTTGGCATGGAAACCTTTTTCCTAACTGGTTTTCATAGTAGAGAGACCAAGCTGGAAGCCTGCTTCAAGTGTCCTGCCTACAGGTGCAGGCAACAACTATTTTCCCTGTTTTCTGTCACCATATCCCAGTATGAGTCTTGCCAATACATTAAATGGATAAAACCTGTCTTTTTTACATGTTGTAATATGTGTCAAGTGTTACATGAAAAAAAAATACTTTTTTCATGAGGCAACAATTTGATTTTCCTTAAAACTTCTTTGAAACTGGAAAAGTGTTACTGACTTTGCTAGCTGAGGGCAAAACTAGGTCTTCAACAGAGCTCTAAAATTTTCAGGAAAAAAAAATTGAATTAGTTTCTCTTTTTTCCTAGGGAGCACAGAGCTCTTCAGTATTACGTTCAAGCATTAAAAAATGCTTAATTAGAAAATGGCACTTTGAATCAAGAGTTTTCAATGGTCTGCAAAAAATAACAAGATTGAGTCCACCCCGATGTGCTGAGGACAGCATTTATCCTCAAGGGAATAAAGATTTTTGTAAAACCTAAGAAGTGCATGAGTCACGACAGAACAGGGAAAGGGCATCTGTCTATGGCAAATTTCTGGGGAAAATGTCTTGTACTGTTACTTGTTACCCTTTTTAAACAGCTTCTAGGAAAACTGTTACTGTAGTTTATTATTGAGAGTGGAAAGAGAAAAAGGTCTTTTGGGCTTCTCAGCTGCAGACCTGTGGCTAGTGAATATCTAAAAAAAGCTCACTCGTTCAAACATGATGGTGATGTGGGACAAATAAACAAATGAACTGTCCCACTAAAGGAAGAATAGATCGATTCTTTGTTTGTTTGTTTGTTTTTAGTAAACATTCAGCATTTTGTCCTGATTAAACATATTATTCTTCCTAATGTCATCTTATATGAAAAAAATAAGATGGAATCAGCCTTATTTTAGAAAAATTCAACTACAGAGGCAAAGTGAAACAAAATTTTGTGTAATTACTTTATCAAATATAAAAGGTACAAAAAAGACATTAGTCACTTCTTCAGTACAGGTAGGTTTATCTTCAAGGAATATACCTTCTTGAGAAGTTGCTTCTGATTGATTCAAGACACCTGCAATTCAGTGTACTGGTGTAGCAGAATTTAAGAGCACAATAGATTGGAAACAACAGATTGCTGGCAGTTCTGAAAAACAGAAAAAACATTTCAGAAATGAACATTTTAAGCGCATTGAAAATTCTTTGTTTCAAGTCCGTCATCACTTCTGATCTGACATGAATTTTTTGATTCTGATTTTTCTCTTGGGGATTTTTGAAAACAAAAAGTGAGCTCTTTAATGTGAAGAAACTGTTATTTTTGACTGCTTAATTCTTTTTTTATACAGATGATTGAACAAATTGTTTGAGCTGTTTAGCTTGCTCTGTTAAAATGTATTCTCTGCTTACTTTTGTGAAGGCAAAAAGTGAAGTCAAAGTGAAAGTGATACAGTGGTGCTTCATAGCAAATGTTAATGGAGGACTACGTTCTTCTGTGCTGATTGTGTCAAGTGAAGAAATGAGAAAAAATAATTTTGTTAGAATTTACCCTGTTAAAAATTTCTGGCTTAAAAAGCATTTACTTATGCATGTACAACTAATTTTCATCTAGACTGCTCAGGGCAACTGTTCCACAGTTAGGAGTGCCATGTGTGCACCTGTAGCAAATGTACTTTAGAGCTAGAAAGGTAGACAATATAATGTCAGTATCACTTATTCACCGAAGAATCTATAACATTTTGGAAACAGATTTTTGTATAATTTGTAAGATACAAGACGCATTCCTGTGTGGCACGGTGAGAACACGATGACAGCTGCATTGTGTGACCTGCCTGTTTTGCTCATGAGTGCACCACTTGTGACTTATTAAGAGATGGTGATTCATCCTGTTCCACATGATCATTAATGACATCATTGGAGTGCTGCACTCAGTTATGTGAGCCAGCTTAAATATGAACAGCTGGGTGACCCTTCCATGCAGCTTACTGCAGAAGCAGAAATAGTCCTATTTAACCCCAGGTTAGCGGAAGTAATGCAAAATATGTGGAATTTAGTTGAAACTTAGGTAAGTCTTGAAGTAGTCTTAATTTCACTTGATGCATCCATCTGGATAGACTGAAATCACTCTGGCTCTTTAGGGACTTCTGGCAAGAAGGGAAAGCCAGCACCCAGAATCTCTGCTCAATAGAGGAGGAATTGGTGGGTTAGTGATGGTCCTGTCCCATAAGGATTCTTGCATTGTACCAGCAAGCCTGCATGTGTATATGTATTTCTACACACTCACACTCTCTCTCTACATGTGTTTGTGTATACATATATACGTATATATATAAATGTACTTTGATTTATTTATCCCTGTTAAAAATAACCCATTTTTGGTAATATAGTTTCAAATAGGTGAATTGGAACTATGCACATGCTTCACAATACTCAGAGTGTCAAATGGAAAGTAACGAAAGTCTTCTGATATGTCAGTGTTACCAATAATACATAATTTCTTCAAAGGTTTTGTGATTTCAGGGGAAGCTGGGGTTGGGGGAAAGGGAAAATTCTTTACTGGAATTGTAGGGACAATCATGTGCAGCTTTTTTCAGGAAAGGGAGGAAAAACATAATCCCACCAAGTTTCCCCACTATCCTTTCTTTAAATGTACCTGCAGTTACTTAATCATTGTTTTGTATTGCTCAAAAACAATATGTAATTCCTGTGCTGAAGGCTGTTTTTTCTCAACTATGTTCCATGACATTTAATTTAAAAACAATTTGAATATAATTATTACAGATGTTTAAAGTATATCCCTTGTAAAATTGAGAACAGATACAAGAAAATGAAGTTAAGTGCTGCTATTGCATTTTCCATTTGGCTGAAACTTTGTGTGCATTACTCCTGTGGGAGCACACTAAATGGAGTGGAATTTTCATTTCATTCGTTATGATAGACAGTCAGATCCTCAGATACTTCTTGGTCTAAAATATCCTTTGTTTTACCATTTGGAGCTACAGCATTGCTAGAAACACTTATTTCATTGGAACTGTAAAACAGAAAAATCATGCTTGAGGTCAAAACCACTACTGAGGAAATGATTCTTCTCTCAAAGCCCATTGTCAGTAATGATTCTTCTTTGTCCCACAGGGTTTTAAACAAAAGCTCAAAAACTGCCATGCTCTGGAAGTTGAGAAATGCCCTTACCCTTCTTCTGCAGTGATGGCCTCAATTTCAAAGGTGACTGTCTCAGCAGAATAAGTATTTGTCTGTCCTCCTCAGTCATCTTCTAGGAAAATAATCAAATTGTATAGTTGCAGATAGGTTTTAAATTTCTAAGTTAAATGAGTATCTTGCTGCATTTGGAAGAAATGCTGGCAGTTATAGCATTTATTACCTTCATTCTTTTGAAGTGGAAATCATCAAATTGATTCCTTCTCTAACTACCTCTGTGCTGTAATAGCTCAGATGAAGAGGCATTGTATAGATGCTGTACCGTTGCATGAACAAAGCACTTACCAGAGACAATACTATCGTTCTGTACTAATGGAAAAGTTCTTAAAAATTCAATGGAAGACCTTTATTAAAGGTTATTTGGTAACCATCCCTTTAACTGAGCAGAGGATTTTATCTCTTCTGTGAAATGGTTCCAAAGATCTTGTAAAAGAAATGAATTTTGCATAAAATTCTCTAAGCCTTGATTAATGCTTTTATCTCAGTGGAAATTCATTGTCTTCAGTGGAGTTATCCGTATTTATTTTGTGATGATAGGGATAACCTATTCAGCAAGCTTTCATTTCTATAGGAGGTTATTAGTTACCTCCTTGTTAAATTCTGCAGAGCTTCTCCCTAAGGTGTGGGGAGAGGGGGAGGAAGAGGACATTAGTAAGTTTCTCACATTTGTGGTATTAAGATACGATGCTCTGGAGAATATCAAAGAAACATGTTCTGCATGTTTTCTCTGCCTCAGAAAAGGATAACTTCTCCTTTGTCTGACTGATTGTGATCTGTCAGATACCTGCTTGGGGCATCACAAGAAGAAAGGGCTGATGGGCAAACTGGTCATGATGCTGGCACTTTGGCTGCCCTGAAATACAGAAATTTTCCAGTCTGTACAGAGATTCACTGGACCCAATATGAAAATAATTTGGCTGATGCCTCTTTGACATACTGGCAATCAGTGGTCTTAGTTTTTAATGTGAGAGAAAGGAAGCCTCTGAGCAAAGGAAATGAAAGGCTGTCTCAGCTTGACACAGTTCCCACACTGTGTCCATCTGACAGGACAGTGCAGGAGAGTTTTTTGTGTTGCAATATGATTTTCTAACTTGGGTTTGGTTCTTACCAGTCTCTGACAACTTCTGTGCATAAGCCATTTTCCTTGCAAAGTATTATTTTGAAAGCAGAAACCAGTGGGAGTAAAGGAAAGACATGGGTTTGGAAGGCTGGTTGCATCTTGGTGACTCGTATGTAGAACTGCTGAATTTAAAACAACTTGCAAAATGTGTGCTTTTAAAGCATCTCTTACATTCTTTGTTTAGTCTCTTCCCTATGCCTTAACCTCACTGTAGTTACCACAAGCTGGATAAAGTGGCAAATCTTACTGCAGAAAGAGATGTTATACTGTATTGTGATAGAGAGAAGCTGATGATGGTGTACACCTCCTTAGTATCCTGGGCACCACCTGCTGTCTGACATTTTTAAACAGTTATACAATGATGATCTCTCCTTTCTTCCCAAAGGTCTTCATTTGTCCTTCATATAGGAAAGGATCCTTCATGGACATTGTTCTGTGTTCTGCTGACTGCTAGCAACCAAGATATGCTGTGGGAATGGGGGAAGGAAAGCCCTCTGCTTAGAAGGACACCCACAAGTGAAGAAACTAAAGGAAGGACAAATGGCAGAACTGCTGCGGACCACATGTTGCAGTTGTTATTGATAATGGTGGGTATAGTTCTGTTACGAACCCACAAATTAACATGCTTCTCACTAGAAACAGCACTTGAGATGGAGGCAATTGATTATGAAAACATTGCTTAATATGGATGCCTTGGGCAAGATGACCTTTGAAGAGGGACTTCTGAAGCCTGAACCTAGACTCTTGCTACTGTAAACATTTTCCAGATGATAACATGCTGTTTGTGTAAATCTTTGTGAAACTATTAAAAAATTAAAAGGTTTGTTTTACTGTGTGAACTGAGAAAAAACTAACAAGAATAGTATGATGTTTAGAAATCATGGCCTAATAGGAAAGATGAAAAGAGAATGGGGTTTGTTAGCTAATAGCTCTGTAGCTGTTTCTGCTACAGACTGTCCAACAAAGAGGATATCAAGATGCAATGCTTAATCTTTCTCTCCACCTACGAAAGGGAGAAGTTAGCTTAATTTGTGCTTATATTGTAGAAAATAGTACCCTTTGATTTAGTTCTGATGATAGGAAAGAAAACTTTCTACCTCTTAGCCTGGTGAAACACTAAAGAAGTTTACTTGGGGAGTGTTTGGAGGATGCTTTACTGAAAAAATTCAGAATCAGGTCAGACAGATATTTTCTGTGTGTACCAGATGCTGCCCCAGAGCAGGGAGTGGCTTGGGTCATGCTTGAGGGCTTTTCCATTTCTCGAAGTCTTTATTTGCTATCTTCTGTACTAGCTGAAGCGGTTAAATCATACTCATTTGACAGCCGTGGCTTTTACCTTCCATATCACTTTGGCAGAAGGTGGAAAGGGCTGCGTAGAAAGTCTTTTAGAGAAGACACATTAAATTAATTCGAACCATAAAGCTTGAATGATCAATCAGAGATTCAAGATCAACCTTCTCTATCTGAACGGCTGTTTTGTTTGGGATACACTACTACCAGATATAAACTTAATTGTGATACTTTTCTCCCTAAATTAAGTAAAAAAGCAGGGTCTGCATAGCATTGTTCAAATTTAACAAAAACTTAGATTAAATTTTAATTACTGTCTTTGTTGCCAGGGTCTTTTTCTGTAACTGATTGGGCTCTCTGACTTGTCAGATGGTAAAAAAGAGGCAGGTTGTGTGCTTAAAATCATCCATTATTAAAAAGGGTGAAAATAGAGGAAAGGGACATTAGCTGGACTCTCAAGAAGAAGAGAAAGTAAAGTAAAAAATGTTAGTTGCCTGCTAGTTTTGAAAGCTGAGTGCCTCACACATTCCTGGCAGCCAAAGCTTGATAATCAGTTGCATCTAAGGTGCCTTTGGCAAGGCTTGCTTGGAAAAATTATCACAGTGTATCAGATGCTCCGCACGTTCAGCATTAAACAGATCTCTGGAGCTGGGCACCTGAGAAAGCATGGCAGCACGTGCATTGCTAACAGTGGCAGAAGGGGTGGGAGAGGAGGTACAGAGAGGAATGTTGCAAATAAGGACATAAGAGGTCCATATAGAGGCTTCAGATAACTCAGCAGAGTTTGGATAAAAACTGAACGAGGAAAGCTGACAGTTCTTTGGAAGCAAAATAATATTTTGAAGAGGTAGACTATCTGCTGCTGTTACAGCCTGACATGAGTAAATTGCAAGCTGAGATAAATATGCCTAGAACTATCAAAAAGAGACATGTACAACATGCACAAGCATATGATTAACCATTGAGTACAGTTTGTGCCAGTCCTGATTGTGTAAGTACCGCAGCAGTGAAGGGCATGCTGATTTCTTCAGTCAGTCTGTTTTAGAGGAGGAAAACACAAGCAAATATTTGGTTAGTAACTTATTCTCTGTGTATGTTAAAAGTTACAAAGGTTTCGTGCAGGGACAGCAATAAGGCAATACTTACTTAGAAAAGGACAGGTGGCTTTTTTCCATGGTGGCGATAGCAGCAAGGGAAAATAGCTTGTGACTTGATTCAAAATGCCTGTATCCTGAAGATCCATCTTAAACAGCACACAACGCTTCTATTGTTCACATGAATCATGACAACATATTGTAGCGGGTATAATTTAGCATAAGTATCTGGGAAATTATTTTGGTCAAGATTTCCACAGATTTGTAATCACAAGTGAAAAGACTCACAAGAACATCCTGTAGAAAAGTCTTTTGCTATAAGTGTATCTGCCTGAAAAAGATCATGACCCACTGCAGTGTGAATCATGGAAGAAGAAAAATCTTGGGAACTCTGCTGCAAAAAAGAGTGCTGAAAGAAATTAATGGAGCAGAAAAGGTGTCAACTGCCGTTTTAAGAGAAGCTGAACAAATTTTCAACCTGAAATAATTTTTTTCCCAGGATGCCAACTAGACTGACTGAACCACAGTCAGTTGCAGTGTTTTATTTAAACAAACAATCCTCAGATTCATATCAGTATTAAAAAAAACCCTGAATCCCCCACAGCACAGCAATGTTGGAAGCAGGTGTTGCATGTCCTTGGGAGAGGAGCTAGAAAAGTTTAATTCCCTTGCTCTGCAAAAGTCTCTTTTGTTTACTACCCCTTTCAAGTACCCAGATCTGTGCACTGAAGAGGAACTTCCGTTGCCATGAGCAGTCAGATAAAATAATTTTCTTGCTGGGAATACCAGCAGCTCTGATAATGGGCAGCAGGGCAAATCCAAGGTGAGGATCAAAGGTGGTGGAGTAGTAGTCATATGACTTCAGGAAAATGGAGCAGAATAAATGGGTTGGGGGGTAGGGAGGGTACATATATTGTCAAGTAATTACTGAATGCATTACATGGAAGTTCAAATGTTTGGCAAATAAATATCTGTCTAGAAAATCTGATTATTGCATAACCTTGCCTGTAAAGAATGAAAGAATTCTGAAACAATCTAGATCCAGTGCCTTACATGGGATATGAATTTGCTGCTTCCATTCAAAGGGAAGGCTTGCCAGGTTTCTTCTGGTACAATAATCAGACACTTCAGTCTCTAGACAGAACAACTCAATTTTGGGACCAGCAGCCTGGGGATGGTTTTTGTATTGGATGCAGTAGTTTGATCTGAAGAAAAACAAAGATTATAATTAATGTGGGAAGATTATATATTAAATTGCTTTTCCTGTTAATTTATGGTAAAGAGAGTATCTTTATATTTTGCCGTCCTGATGCCTGCAAATCTCAGGTTACACATTGCTTTTGGTGGTGTCACTTTTCTTTTCCAGACTCTCTGTGGTCTGGAAAGTACTGCCTGGAGCAAACATTAAGAATTTAAACTTCTTTTATTCTAGAAGAATGTTATCTTGGCAGCAGTGGGGAAAAAAAAAGTGCACCTGTTTTCCAAAGGCTTAATGGATTCTTGGGGTTTTGGAGTCACTCCAGTATTGGTACAGTTAACCATTAGTGAAGTAACAATCACTTCACTTTATGTGGGTGCGGATGAGGTGCATGTACTTTCCTCTCAATAGTTGATATAGGGACTATCACCTTTGACAGAGCTAATTTTAAATTATCCAAGTGGCTGAGTGCCTTACCATGTTTATCCCATACTTTAATGTCCGATGTTTCACAAATCTCTGTCAGTCTAGTTCATACTCAAATAGCAGGATAAGTGAAAGCCAAATATAGTCTCTTATGGCCTTTCCAGTACATTTTACATGTAGTACTGAAAAAGCAATCAGAACTGACACAATTCTCTTTCTGTGTCATATGGGTGTCCTGAGTCACCTAGCAGTCAGGCACTGTAGGTGCTACTGTAATGTGTCTTAATGTTCTAATCTTGAAGCAAGAGGTGCCATATGTTGTCTTTCCTTTAAATATCAACAATTCATAAAAGTGAGACATATTTTTCTCAGCTTATTATTGCCCACAAAATCCAGTGCTAGCTGAGATGATATTAATATCTTTAGACCTTCTGAAAACTGTTGTCTTTATTTTAGTCAGAATTTTGCAACATGAGCACATTGCAATTTACTTACTAGGGTAGGATACTGTCTTTTTTAACTTCTTTTTTTTTATCTAGGAGAGCTTAGCTATAAAATAATCTCTTGTGGTAATTTCACCACAAGCCTCTAACCCGTCAAGCTGTGAGAACAAATTATTGGCTTTGCAACAGAGGGTCCTGCTTCCTTTTCTGTAAAACGATGTTGCAAACATTTGAGATGCTGAATCTGTGGAACAGCCCCACGGCGGAGTGGAGGAATTTTCTGGAAAGCAGAGATTTCCCAAGGCAGCCCTGTCAGAAATGGATTTAACTGTAGCTGTCTAAAATCTGGGATTGTTTTGTGGCAAGGGCTACGGGATTCAATTTACAAATAAAAAATTCAAGTTTGTTCTGCTATAATTGTAGCTAGGTAATAGGGTTGTGCCTATGTGCACACCTGTGCTTAATTCATTCATTAGGTGGTCCAGGAACTCCCTGGTTTGTTGTCTGCACAGATGAGATAGTGGACTGGTTTGGGACACTGAACTGATTTGAAACTCGGTGTTTGTCTGAACTCCTACACGTCTTCACAGCAAAGTATTTGATTGATATTTGGAGTAATATTTGATCATGTATTTGGTGCAGGAGCTCTCCATGTAGAAGTTTCAGACTCTCCTGAAGATTTTTCCCTAGGCAGCTTTTCCTGTGTTTAGATGAGTTCCTTTAAATACAACGATTAAGACAATGACTAGAGCAGCTGTCTTGTCCCAGGGATACCCAGGTGGTTACTACTGCAAAACAGATCAAATTGTGGATAGATAAGATGCCTATAAACAGCCAGTAGAAAGTGTTCTGACAGATACAGAAATGGTCATGTAGTACAATGTTTTGCATGTAGGAAAGATGGTAAGTTTTGTATGCAGTTTGAGATAACAGCAATGGATCATGCATGTACTCGAGTGATTGTGTAGGGCCATGCTGGGTAGAAGGTATCTGCAAAAGGTTACCATATGTCAAAATCCCAGTACTAAACTAGGAGGGTTTTTTAACTATTTTTTTTTGTTTAGGTTGTGTGGTTGTTTGGGGTTTTTTTATTTATTCTTTTTTTCGAATGAACACTCTGTGAACGTTTGAGCAACAGGTTATTTCTGTGAACCTCCTTAAATTTCAAAAAATCAGATTAGATCCACAGTTGACAGGTTTGGGATTTCCCCTTGCCCCTCCACCTTATCTTGAAGGGAGTTATCAGTGTAGGTTCCAAAGAGGTTGCTCTGAATTTTCTTAAAGGAGATAATAATAACCTGCTTTCCACCAGCTTCAAAGCAGTAGTGAATTGTTTTAAACTCCAGCTGGTGTGTAATTAAAGAGCAATACTGTACATGTGTAGAAACAGTTGCAGGCAAGAGAAACCATAATAGTCCCTGTTTGTTTATTCAAATACTTGCTTAAGTATTCAGATATACAGGTGGCTTAAGGAAAAGCATGAAGAACATGAATCCACTTAGTAAGCAGGATTATTGTGTTTGCTGTTGAGAAGATAGATGTGACTGACTAGAGATAAAAGTGGAATTCCCACATCTCCAATGAATTTTGCACCTAGACTCAAAGGTATGAGTTTTACTGTTTCAATGGAGGGCCCTCCCTATATATTTTATTGCAATAATATTTTTTTCAATTACTAAATACATCTCTGTCCACTTCTAAGATCTTCCATGTCTTCCTTGTATTTTCAGAGTTTGGCAAAGCTCTACATAATTTTAATTAAAGGTCTGGCATTCAAATGAGTTCAGTTTAGTGTATATTCTTCTTTTTGTTTACATGTGGTTTCTATTTGTCCCAGATAAAAATGCATTTTAAAATTATAGCTACTAAACATTGATTATTTCTAAAGGCTATAAACGTGACAAAATTAGTCAATACAATGAAGATTGGCAAAGTTGTTGCAAGCAGCAGCGCAGGAAGTTAGTCATCCAAATTTTAGATGGAGAAAGTCTGGAGAATATACAATCCTTCTACAATAATCTTCCCATAAGATTCACTGTTCTTGCAGTGAAAAGGGTTGTTTATGCTTTTGGCTTTAGCTAAGCTGAGGTGAATTCACTAGTACAGGAAGATAGACTTTTGGAGAAGGCTTAGGTTGTGCTTTAATTTTCAAAGCTATAAGCTCCTCAAATGGGCTACAGTGTCTTCAGCCAGAGAAGGTAGGGACTTTCTTTAGGGGCAGAAGTTAAGGGCAGGCCTGGAATGGAAATTGTAAAGCCTGTTTCTGTCTTTCCTTCCTGCCTTTCCTTCAAATAGTCAGTTATTGAGACACTTTCAGTAACATTCAGATAATGCTACTTGTCTCCAAATTGCACACTTATCCCATTCCATTAACCAAACTCTTGGTAACAAAGACACTGGAAACAAATTGCAAAAAGTTTAAGGTATTTTTAGAATGTTTTCCTACATGAATTATTTGTAGACAGACTGCCAGCAT
>NW_010209057.1:32785-45632 GCF_000695765.1 Mesitornis unicolor
TTCCTGCACAGCAGTTGTAAAGCAGATGTGTACTAGAATGTATAGGGATAACCTATCAGTTCTTTCTTTTTTAGTCCCTTTATTTACCATATCAAACCACCACCTATGATTTAAACTTAATCCCTATTTGCATAATTCTGTGAGGTAGGTTTTTCTCCATAATGGGAAAATCTAACTTCTGAAACAGGTAGAGAACAAATAAAAAATCAAAACCAAAACATCTCCACAGAGGTTTACATTTAAGAAAAGGATGTGTTGTTTCATTCCTGAATTTGTTGGGTAGACATGGTGTTAGCAAAGGGCATGCACATTTTCAACCAGACCATTTTTTGACAGAAAAACACTGCTGACACAGAAATAAAATACTTTAACAAATGTTAACAAATGTCGTATTGCTGCATCAGCGTTGGTAGCTATCCAAGACAAAATATCCATTCTTACCTGTTAAAAATGTGTTCTTATCAAAGAAACCAGAAACATATCCATATCTGCTCTTGACATTTTCATTCTGAGGTTGGGATCAAAAACCTAATGCAAGTGCTACGTTTTCAGTGAAAGGAGTTTCCTTTTTCTGGCCAGTTCTGCTGAATAATTTACTAGTAGTGTAAACCACATTGTTCAGTCTTCAGACTAGCCAGATATTGACTCAGGGATGAGTCAAAATGATCAGAATGGTATAGCTGACTTCTCACATGGGACATATGACTTGCAACTTTTCAAATCCACATTTTTATTGAGTGCTATCTCTTCTGAATAACTACTCGTAGATTTGCATTCTGTAGTATAACCTTATCATGATGCAGTGGAATTGCCTAGCTGTGTATAAAATATAAGGACGAGAAAAAAGAAATATTGGAATTTTTAAATGTAATTTTGCCTCTTCTAAAATCCTTTTCACCCCTATAGTGTGGAATCTTAAACGTCTTCCTTTTTAACCATCTACAAAGAGGTTATAAATATAAGGGAAAAGGAATTTAGAATAAGAAAATGGTAGAATTACTTAGACCAAATGTCCATCTAGCAGAGTATCCTGTGTCCAGTAGAGTTATTAATGCTGAATACCTTGGAAAGAGTCTGAGCTGAACCAATAAATAGTTACAACAAGTTGGTATATTTTCCCAGCCCCACTCTGTCTCAAGTTTCAGATTTATTTCACTTCCTTACATGCTCTATATCTGGAGAAGAAAGGCATCCCTAAAGCCACTAATGCTGTTCAGCATAGTTCACTAGAACTTCAAGATTTCTCTATCTTTTTCTTTCAGTTGAAGGTTTTTTGGGTGAGGATTTGGGTTTTTTGGCTAATTTATGTCTTTAAGCACATTTGTTTTCTTTATTTTCTAACAATTTTCCTCATAGATTCTGCACTGTCTCTAGGGATATCCCTTTTTGTGTGAAATAGTGTCTGTTTACACTAATATAGTCTTTCCTATTATGTGAGCTCAAATGCTCTCTGTCTTCAAGATGCTCACTGAGAACGGGCAATCAATGAATGTGTGTGAGAGAGAGAAACTTTGCAGACTGTCTTATGTTTGAGACAGTTCATGCAGGTAATAAAATGGAAAGCCTGCAGGGAGTGACTAAAACAGGATGCCTATTTACCACGGTAATCACCATGAAGTGAATAAAGGACCAGCATGAGTTGGTCAGCACAACACACAGGGTCAGAGGAGGCCTTCTAGGTGATTAGTGAGTATTTCAAAATGTGTCCTTAAATGTAACAGCGGCTGCTCATGGATTCATTGTGTTCCCACTATGGTACTGTTTTAGGTGCTGAGGTCCTTCTGGAGTCTTCAGTTGGAATGCCTGCAGTCCTGGGCAAAACAGCCCCCTAGACTTTGTCTCATTATATTATGCCAGTCCTATTTATTTATTTATGTTAAAATCATTAATATTGCCAAGTGCTTGGAAGATGACATGAATGCTGAGTGAAGTGCTACAAACTGAAAGGTGAAAGGCAAGCAAGAGCACTGCTGAAGGTATGTAAATGCTGAGCACTGCTACATGTGACAGGCATTCTACTTAATTGCGAAATGACAGTATTAGTTTAATAGTTGCAAGCTGATTTACCTTTGCTTGTTTTTGTGTACCTAAACAAAAGGATCCTGGAGAGGTGGGAGCCCACACCCTTTTAACTCCATCAGTGAAAGACAGCACAATGGTGAACCATCTGTCTGGAACTTCATCCAAAATGTGAAATTCCCAATGCTGGCAGTGCAAATCCCACAGATGGGCTATTCCATGGGAAGGGATGTGCATACTTTCTCATTGGTAACTTTGTCATTCATTGGGTTTTGATGGCAGATGGAAACACCGTAACCATAACATATACTTTACGGTTTGATTTGACTTATTGTCTAGTAAAACACTTTGGTTACCACCTAAGGCTGTGGACATGTAATCTTCAAACTATGCTGGCTGTAGCTGCCAGATATGCACCATGATTGTCTTCCATATTCTACCTCTCCCTTTGGTTTGTCATCTTGGTGGCTGTGCTTAGCCCTGCCTGATCCCACTGCTGTCCAAATAAGCCAGGTGAGCAAGAATCTAGAGTTTGAAATAGTCTTGGTATACCTGGGTCATTTGACTGAAACAAGACTAAGAAGGAGCTCGACAAGGTAAGGTTCCTAGTGCCTCTTTCTTGATTGTCCTTGCTTTCTATCTTTCTCTTTCTTGCCTTTTTTCAAGATTAAGAAATGTCAAGAACCTACTTTTTCTTTTAAAGCTTATTTATTTACTCTTAACAGAAAATACATATAGGACTGGAAGACTTTCTGATCTTCTGAATTAGAGAAACAGCTACTTTTTTATCCCTTGTTAATTATTTATGTCCACATTAGAAGTTTTGAAAAAAATATTGCAGCTGCTAAAATGCATCACTGTAGCTGTGACTTTTTCCTACTTACTTGATGCAATAGTTGCTTTTCCTTCATTACTTTTTATAAGAGATTTTGGTAAATAACAAGTATAAACTCATTAGTCTCATTATGTTAAATGGAGCAGATAAATGAATATTTCTTCTGACAAGGATGCATGTAGTAAATGACTGATAGATGGAGCTTAGAAGAGGTTTTTGGTTGAGATATTTCCTAGTAATTAGGCTACTCAAGAAAATAATTTACTCAGTCTTATTGATGGGGAAATTGGTAGCTTCCATTCCACTAATCTATTATGTAATACACTTAGACATGTTGATTGTGATATTTTGCTTTGAATATTTTGCCCATGTATCTATGATTAAATTGTGCAGTAATGAGCTTAATGGCAGCCATCAAAGGAGATGACCCTTTGTAGGCCAGATAGAGTAAGCAGAATGGTTTAACATTCTGGATCTTTTGACTCTTGCAAAATTAACAGAAACAAACCCATGTGACTAGCATGAGTAAAAGGATGTGTAAATAAAAAAAAAAATAGAAGGGGGAAAAGATTTCTTATGGAATGTGAATCTGTCTTGTCTTGAACTTTGCTGGATTTTAATGGCTTTGGATAGGCCAAAAGAGAATCTTTTCGTATTTTCATAATTTTTCATCCTTTTAAAACATACCACAAAAACACCTCTGATAAGTGTAAGGTCATGTCTAGTCATAGAGTAGACAAAGAGTAAACAGGAGTGATAAGGGGTTCTGCAAAATATGTAGCCAGTGGAGCTAGTTGTTGACAAGGAGGGAAAATATTTTGTGAGGACAAAATAGCAGACACTGTTTGAATAAACAGGTATTGGAATGAGCAGTAGTAGATTTGACCAAGAAAGTCAATGTGGGCTGTAGCCTCCCATTAACACTGTCTTGTGTGGAATATACGTTTCTTGACCACATATTGTGGGCATGCCTCTGCAGGTTCTATAATCCAGATGTATTGACCTTGCCTATAAGGTTGAGCCTTTTGATGATTTGGTTGATATTAAATTGAACTACTTATATAGGCTTTGCATGGATCGAACACTTAACCTTCAGAAATAGGCTTTCTTGAATTTACAAGCAGATCTGCGGTTTATGGCTTCAAAGACCTCTTACTTCAATACATATAGAAAGATTGCTGTAAATTAGTAGGATTACCAAAAATAGTTTATGCTGGGAATGAAGAGCGTGAAACTGAGACCAAGTTGCATATTTACACTAAGACAATGAGTTTTCTTACCCATTAAAATTCTGTCACAGGTGCATGTGGAGGTAGATGTCTTTTTTATGTTCTATTTGCTGCATTCAGACTTTGGCATGGTATGAAAAGTGGAATCTGGACATGGGCTGGAAATCTACAGACTTAATGTTTTACCCCACAGGTGACAGACTGAGAGACTCCCAGCCAGCCTCCAGTCTGACTCTATCCACTCACACTGGACAGTTGTGTGAATGATCTCAGGCAGCTCTTTTGCTTCCTTTGATGAGACTGTTGTTCATTCGAGTAGGACTCGGTGTAGGACTAGACTGTGCAATGGGCAATTATATGCTCTGTCTGCAAAGTGATTGAAAAGTTGAAAGTGTGTAAGATTTTGTACACTGGGGGAAATAGGTATGAATAGTTGATTGTATCCAAAATAAAGGACTCATTTCATTCCTGCCAGATTGCTTTGTACCAAAGGAAAGAGAGAGGAGAGGGTCCTCTTTTCCATGGGAGAGGACCCAGAGCAGGATGGTGGATGCAGGGTGTTGGGAAGTGCTGGCCTCTGCAGCCAGTACCGATGAGAGAATTGGTGACTTAATAACAGAGCCAAGCTCAGCATTTTTGGTCAAGGAGATCCATGGAGCAAGAAGGCAGCATAAACTCAAGCTACAGGCATAAACTCAGTATGATTTATTAGCGCATACTGCTAAAGTTACAGTCAAAACAAAGGTCCACAAACTCATGCAAAGTTTTCTTAAACAACTTGGTGGATTAGTTTTGCACATATGTATTTTTAAGTGATGATATTATGCAAGATCCCTTTACCATAATGTAAACAAACAACAACCCTTTTCTTAATTTTGGCCATTGCTCATGACCTTTGCAAGTGCATATGCTTATTTAAGGTGGCTGGTTTTGCTTTTTAGTCCTTCCTGTCTTCTCTTTTCAGAGACAGCAACATTAGCTATGTATCTGCTTGTTTACACATACAGTTTCTTGATCTGAAGCAGAAGTATTTTCAAGCTTTTACCAAAGTAATGGAAAGGTGGCCAAAGCCTTAATGGATTCTGAAAACTCAGATGAATGACTTCAAACTGTAACTTAAAGATTGTGAACATTTCTCCTTGAATAATTTACTGAATAATGTTAAACCCTACTAGGAATAAATACCTGCCTCTGCTATAACATGGAAGCAGACTAAGTTTCTTTCAATCTGAGAAACTGGGAGTTTTTGGGCGCTGGAGAAAGAACTCTAGAGGAAAAGTTTGAAGTATTTTCCATTCAAAATTACAGATTATTTCAAACTTCTGTCTTATTACAATTTTAAAATTAGATATTTGGAGTTTTAGTCAATTTTTGTATAGTTCTGTTTAGATGTACTAGGGAAAAAAATCAGGACTTTTCAAATGTGAGAGTCTGTTTGCCTGTGATTAAAATGGATTCAGCTAATGAATAATCGGTGTTCTCTGGAGGATCCTTGGAGTCACGGTGTCCTTGATCGTGTCTGGCAGGGAAAGGCGGGGTGCCAGCAGGTCTCTAAACTGCAGCTCCTGAATTCCCTTTACTGCCCCTCTCTGCTTCAGGCAGTTAAAGGGCCTGTTCTCCGTACTCCCACGGCTTCCAGTGACGCTAGCACTGGGAATGCCACTGGATGGCAGCATTTTCCCATGCAACTCTGCAGAGAGGCAGGGGAGATGATTCTTAAGGGAATAAATACTCTTTTTTAAAAAAAAAAAAGTGAACCAGGAAGGAAGAAGAAACCACGTTGGAGGTTGCCACTTTGAAGACCAGCATGCATCTTCACTTCAGTATAACTTATGAAAATCTTCTTTGCAGTATTTGCCTCTCTTCTTTTAATTCCCTTGCAGATAGGATACTTAATTTAAATGAGAAAATCAAAGGCAAGGTCTGACTTTATTTTTTCCAATGCTTTTCTAATTAGGGGATCAATTCTAAAGTTGGAAGCTGGCTCATGACCCTGAGAAGATGAGCAGTGTTCATGGGTTTTCTTCATTCTCTTTCTTTACTGTTACAGCCAAATACTTTTTTGGCTGTTTTGACTTATGCTTCAGAAAGCAAGTTAACTTGCTTGCCTTGTGGTTTGCCCAGGCACTTATACACATGAACTTTAATGCAAGCAACTTAGTTAATTTCCATCAGCTGTTGGATTTACCTTGTGAACCAGTTGACACCTTCTTTCCTCCTCTTGGCATGCATGGAGGACACCTGGCCCTCTTCTTTCTCTCTCTGCCCTTGGGAACAAACACCTCCAACATGTCCTGCTTCCAGCATCCCTTCAGTTATATTGCAAGCTATTACCTAAGCTGACTTAAACCCCTGCCTTAGGGCCCCCGGGAGGTGGTTTGTGGCAGCAGTTCCTCCATGGTCAGTTCCTGGTTTACCTTCTGAGGCTGACCCAGCTACTTCTGCTCAGCTGTGTCTAGCTTTTCTGTGAGCTCCCCATCAGGCTGTGAGTTGGAAGACAGTGTTCAAAACAGGAGAGAGCTCAAGCTAGTAAGCTTAACAAAAGATTGGTCATAAACTCTGCAGTGTGATATTCTACTGAAGATTTATGGGGAGAAATGTATGTAACCTATTTCCTTGCAACAATTTTGGTTTGATTGTATTAATTTTTCTGTGTTCCTCTAAGTTAGGTTTGCCTAACCAATCTCTGATACCACAAGTGTACACAACCAATAGGCATCTGCCAAGCATTCACTCTGTCGTCTCAGAAATGCTCTGTTTCTTCATCATGGATACCTACCCTAATTTTCAGGAAAGCTGCACATATTGCTGTTTTCCAGGTTATACTATTTTATTTGAGGAAAACACTATTAGCATTATTAATGAACATTGAAGACTGTCAACTTACATTTTCAAGCTCCTTTTATTTTCTCCTTCTCTGACATGTATTTGATCCTATTTCTTTCCTGCTCCCCTTTGACTTCTCTCTGAAGACATGCACATTGAACTGGCCAGAAGTTATTCTGCTCCTGACCTTGTCTGGGCAGCTATTGAATCACAAATACTACAGAAAGAATGGGCTGCAAATACCAGCAACAGTGTGCTTCTTACTTGATCATTAGGATGAAATGAGTAAGAGAATGGTACAGGTACCGGCTTTAAAAGGAAGGAGTCTGCAATGCATTTTGGGCCTTATAAAAATAAAGAACAGCCTAGGACTGATTTTTATAGAAATGTCACTTGCAAAAAGAGAAGGCTTTGAGTGGAGCATCTATTATACTACTCAGCAACAACACAGAGACCTGTCTGACACTGTTGGTGGCCCTCAGTCCATCAAGCACTGCCAGCCAAATAAATACCACATGTGAGAGTGTTCCTGTGCATAGGCACTGGTTATTGCAGGGCTTGACTTGCCTTCTGAGAGACCAAGCAGCTGATTTCTGAGCAAAGCAAAGGGAAGCTGACAAATCTCATGCATTAAGGCAGCTTAATGTGTCTCTGGCTGTTGTGCCTTCAGAGCGTGGTGGGCCACTGGAGGGAAAATTAATGTTTTGGCTGGGCCATTTATAGAAGTGTAGTTTGTGGTGAAAATAAAACACTGAAGTAGCTGTAAGAAATGTCAAACTGTGGCTTTAGAAACATCTGCTATTGCCTGTGTAGTGAAAATCCAGTGTGCTAGGAGAAAAGGTACTGATATATTCCTGTCTTAAAGATTGCTGTGGATATTTAGTGATTAAAAAATAAAACCCCAAAACAGTATACTGAACTATTTTTAAAGAATAATATGTTGTGCTCTATATAGACCATAATTCTTGTCAGCTATACTATCTTATAAAATACGTAAATTTGCTCACAAGTGGTTAAAGGCTCCTTCCCCCTCTCCTCTTCTTCTGCCTGTTGTGTTAGGGAGATGTATATGGCTGTATCACTTGCAAGGCCACACAGGGAAATTTTACTTTCAAAAGAGAGTGACCTCCACAAAACCAACCAAATTGTTTGCTTGATTATAGCAACATAGCTTCAGGTCTCTGAGACAGCTACTGCATTATCCGGAAAGGATGGTCTGTACATAGTCAATACTGTGTAGACATTGTATATTAAGTACGAGTGTGATGTGATTAATATTTTTGAAGTGGTCTCCTCTGCTGTTAGAGTGACCCCACAACTTAGATAAGGTAACTTGCACATATTTGTTCATTTGACTGCTCCCTGTTAGATAGCATCACAATTGCCCAACTTGAAATCATATGCATAGCCTGTGGCTAAAGGATCCACCTTTGACTGATGGTGTACAAGGGGTTTGGAGCAGAGCAAAACTCTGGGTCCTTGCCCAGTGTGTGTGGGAGTCATTGAGCAGCCTCAAAACACACTGACTCGTGTGATGCCTCAGCAGGGCTGGGTTTATGACACCGAGTACTGCATAATTGTGACCCTGGTTTATTAGCCAGTTAATCCTGCATGTGATGATATCAAGGCAGTGTAGGGTAGCTCCCTTGTTTTATCTAAATTAATTATCAACCAAGGTATGAGTGTGATGGTATTTAGGCAGAGACAAGTAAAGCACTTGCATTTGTGCCTGTTCTCTCTGTGTTTTGTTTTTCAGTTGTGTACAAGATAGAAGCAGAAAAGGCAAATATTTTTAAATGGTAGAAAAATGTAAACAAGATGCTTACCTGGTATTACCATACTTACACTTCTCACTTATCTATCTGCATTTTACATATGCATGTTCAATTGTGTACATCTAAGTACATATACCTTCTAAAGTTTTACAGGGTAGAAATCCTATTTACTGGTCTTGAACATATCTCCACTCCTGTTTTAATAGGCAGTTATGCTTGTAAACATCCTAACATGCACTTATTGCAACCAGGAGTCACATCACTGTTAGCAGAATAAAACCAAGACATATAAAACCTTAACAGGAAAGCAATGTTACAGAATTTACAACTTGCTACCCCTCATCTCCACTGCTTTTTTAAAATAAAAAAAAAATTAAAAAACCCAACCAAACAAAAAACAAACAAAAAAGCCAAACCCTGCAGCCAAACAAACAAAAAACCCCCAAACTTATGATTTTTATGGGGCCTGACTCATGACTTTGAACAAGCAAAGTAAATGACACTGGAGCAGGGAGGAGCTTTTCTTATAGCTTCCGTGTCCCTGGAGTCCAGGTATTCTTGTCTGTCAAGGATGCTGCTCTCCTCTTCCAGTCACCTTGAGCCCAGTGAAGCTCCCAGAAGCATTCACGGTATGCATCAGAAGTGGTGCTACAAAAGCCATGCCTTATATTCCTGCTCTTATTGCTAGATGGTGCTCTTTGCATCTAGCACATGCTTTCCTAGCCTTATCCTGAAAGGATAAACTCAGTCAAAAAAGTATAAGGACTGAAATGACAGCTGACCTGTGCACTTGTGTGTATAGGCAGGCAGGTCTGTGCAGTCCCTTTACAGCACAGCTGTAGTCTGTGCCTGAGAGTAAATCAATAAATGCACAGATATAGTAGCAGGCACAAATTCTGTGACTTACTTTCAACTTCAGTTTGCAGCCTTAGCAAAACCCTGTAATGGTCGATTTTCCTAGCCCTGTTGGTCTCCTTCCTTGGCTCCCCTTGTGAAAAGTGAGGAAAGAGGACTGGAGCTTGCTGAGAACAGTTTGTTACAGGGCAATGTGCCAATGGCCAGTGTCTGGGAAGCAGCTACAAATGTAGGTTATTCCTTGTACTGCTCTCTGTGCAGAAGTGCAGCAAGCCACTGTGCAGCTCTTCAGAAGCCATCCTAGAGGTAACACTATATGATGAAGTATTTTTTAGCCTCACTTGGACTCATAAGCCTGCAGTAGCTGTTGGTGACTCGTGAGAGATAAATGACATGTTTTTCCAGTGCTGTCCTTTACAACAATTGTGTCTGAAGAGTGGGAGGAAAGGTGATAGTTAAAAGTAGGTTTAATGGCAAAGGGATGGTTCATTTTCTCTAACTACCATGCTTGCCAATAGCTCTATTCTTTCCTCAGCCTTCCTCCCTCCCCTCCTCTCTTTCCCCTCACCCCATCCATTGGCAAAGTTACCTCTGCAGTCATGACCTCCTCATGGCAAGTATTAATGGCTTACTGGAATTTGCACACCTTACAGAAGCACGGCATATATTCTTATGAATTTTATTGCAATGCACCACAGTATATAATTTCATTAAACTGCATTCATCATGTGTATTTGCTGTTATTCCCCAGACCTCTATATCCAGTTTTATCAGTCTCAAATGGCAATGAAATAAAAAAAATAAAATGGAATAGTATCTAAATACATGCAGAGGGGTCAAGGGACCCTATATGCTGACTACAACAACAGATTTATCGTCTCATTCATGTGTGAGTGGGGGAGGGCAGCAATTTCTTCACCATATTTTAATTAACTGTTTCACTGTATGGTAGTAAAGATAATAACCATAACATTACTGCAACTACTATGCTATCAAATGCTTGTCACAACCTAATATTCTCCAACAATATAGCTTCACAATGGAAATATGTACAACAAAAGAGCAGCTTGTTTTATTAATTTACTAGAGCTCTGTGTTTTTGGAAGACCAGTATGTATTTCTAGGAGACTGATTAAAATAGAAGGAAGTATACCTGGTAGAGAATAATATTTTTACTGGTGTGGGATTCATTTAACAGAAGTGTTCCTTCAGGAAAACAGAACCAAGATGCTAATGTTATACCTCATTTATTGCCAGCATATTCAGTGACATTTCATAATGTACATCTGTCAGCCAGAGATATAAATGAATGAGGTGAACCATGCAATTTACCCTCAGGAAGTTCCATTAGAGCCCCCAAAGTATAATATTTATGAGGTCAGAATCAATTAATCAGATGATAGCTGTATTTGCTTTTCAGCTCAGCATGCTCTTCTGCATCAAGCTGTTGCATTGGGAAAGTAGTTCCTATTTGGTAAGAGGAGTCAGTTTGTATGTACTGCGTGTAGTCTGTTTTGTAAATAAATTGCTTTCCTCACACAGCTTGTTCTCAATACAAACACAAACTATAAGTTAAGGGAATGCAAAATAACTATCAAAATATATATCAGAATAGAAAACTTGTATATCTCCTGCTCATTGCTGCAGCCTAGCCCCATGCAAATTTGTGGAAAATGAGAAGATAGCATGGGAGAAAACGGTGCACCTCAACCAAAGATAATTCCAGTTAACAGAAAGTCTTGTGGGGGAAGGAAGAAAAAAGAGTTAATTTTAAAAAGTTGAAAACTACTGATTCAATCAAAGGAACTTAACTTCATGAATTAAACCCAAAGTAAATTTTGAGACAGATTACCAAAATAGTGTTCCTTTGCAACCATGTTCTGAATCCTCATTTCTTTATTTCTCCCTTCTTGGTTTGACTGGCTGGTTGTTTGCATGTGCGAGAATGTATGCAGCATTGTTTTTGTTTTAAATTGCAGTTATTTATTGGGTTATTTTCAGATGTTTTATGAACTGCTCCTGGCACTCTGACACCGGTGGAGGAGCAGGCTCTGGACTCTGCCAGACAGCTCTGTTTGTTCAGGGCTGGGTTCCTGTGAGGTGCAGGTGCACTAGGATCCAGCTGTAGCACCACAGCTGGGTCATTCTGGCTTCTGCACCACACTTGCTGCTGTGCTACCTGCCAGGCATCAGCCTGGGCAGTGACCGAGGTGTGGGCTCTTTGTTCCCTAGAAGTGGAGTGTTTCTTCCAAAGAGATTTTTCAGAAACTTAACTGTGATTTAGATCTGAAGAGGTTTCACTCTGAATATGGAATGAATATTGATCATATTGTGATTTTCTTTCCCCCCCCTCTTTTTTTTTTTGGTAGACAACAGATGTGAAAAGATAAATTTTTGTTGCAAAATGCATGTCCATCGTAAATGATGCCAAGTTGTGAGCCAGCATTTCTTCATTTCTTTGAAAAGGAATTTATTTAAGACAGTTAAAAATTTACCTGTTATCTAATTAAATAACTTTTCTCTTCCCAGAACATTTCTTGAGGAAAGGAAGGGCATATCTGGAATCACTGATAGTCATCCCTAGCATTTTCTGGGGAAAAAGTCCCAGAACAATGCTTTACCTTTTCAGTCTTTGAGTAAAATCCATAACAACTAATGTATTTTGTATGCGGAGTTTCCCATTTTATTGCTGGAAGATGACTATCTCATACTTCTTTAGATTTGGTCTTTTGCCCTGGAAGAATGAGGATGGTAAGAAATAGTTGGGATTTTTTTTCAATCACAACTATTGTCAGAAAATGCTGATACATCCCCAAACCAATATACCTCAGGGTGGGAGTTCTGGGCAAGGGAGGTAGGAGGACTGAGGTTCCCGTCTACCACATAGCCCTGTGTTTCTAAGTGCTCGCTTCAGAAACGCAGAGCAATGCTCAGCACACATCAGAAAGCCAGAAGAAGGCGGCCCAGTTTGGAAGAGGAGTGTAATTCTGAACCTTGTGTGCCTAGGGTAAGTGCACTCAGCTCACTAGATACTGGCCAAATGGACAGGAGAGGGTCAGTGGAGCATAACCGCTTTAGCAGCTGAGTATGACAGAGCTTTCAACCATAGAAGAAATAGATGGTCCAATTTATCAGGAGCATGAAAAAGCAAGTTTGAGTTTTATAGAAGTCGGTGCCATTGACTCGAATGCTGCTTCTTTCATTCCCAGGGGAGCACTCCAATCTCCTCTTAAGGAGTTTCTCCTTTCTTTTTTTTTGGGGCTCCTGTGCATTATAATGAGACATGGTGGGACAGCTCACATGACTGG
>NW_010209058.1:0-37730 GCF_000695765.1 Mesitornis unicolor
GTTGTCCTGCATGTGACATGTGATGGCACTCCGGATGATTTGTTCCAAATGCAACAAAAGACAAGATTATCACAATTCCCACCAGCAAATGATTAACATCACATGAGCTGTGTGAGGGCTTGCCAGGTACAGGTGAAAGAAGCAGAAGCGGCTTTGCATTTGATGGTTCAAATTCAACAGGAGGCTACATTTATCAGAGGGATTTTATCTCAAAATGACAGCACCTAAAAACAGGGCTTTTGATGGTCCTGGCTTGGTTCTGCAGAAGTGCTCACTGAATCACATACTGTTTCTACCGCAGAAGCTCAGGGCTGCTTTATATGAAGAAAGCATGTTGAGTTCACCCACTCCAGAAGGTGTCACGTTCACTGCTGAGAGGTCTCTGTCCTTACACACCAATGTGTAGCTCAACATTCAGGTACTCATGCTTGTGGTGAAATGCAGAAATTAAGGCACTTGTTTTTCTGCCAGTAAACTTTCATAAGCACCTTTAGAGCCAACGTATTTCCAAGGTTAGGCAAGGAAGAGCATCACTCTGCCAGCAAGCACCTGCTAGCCTCACTAAAGGTGGTTCACTGCAAGGCCAAGTGGCAATAACTGTGTGACAGAATGGGAAAAAACCTCTGTACGTTGATTTGTCCTTATCCCCTGAAAATACTGTGGTTTATTGTATTTCAAAGGTTAGGCAAGGAAGAGCATCGCCCTGCCAGCAAGCACCTGCTAGCCTCACTACAAGGCCAAATGGCAATAACTGTGTGACAGAATGGGAAAAAACCTCTGTACGTTGATTTGTCCTTATCCCCTGAAAATACTGTGGTTTATTGGTAGGTGTTTTCAGATTTCCCTGACAATCTCTAGACTCAGCTGACAGAGGCAGTGGGAATACACAGCTTCAGTGCACCTACTGTGTTGATCGAAGCCACATGTCCCTTTTAGGCAAGGTATCCATGGTCTGGGTGATATTTCATTTGTTTGCCTTATCATTTCAACATCAGTTATCCTGGAGTCACTTTATTTAATTAATTTCCATCTTTTAAATTTTGCAAGTTACATTTTTCAATAACATCATAACTGTTTATATGCTGACTGCATATAAAGTAGCATCATTTTGCATAGTATACATGCATTAATATCATGACCTTACTTTACATGAAGTCAGATGCTCTGTTCTCCTCATAAATAGGATCTTCCTCAATACATTTATTTGGAAGAGATATCAGTCTCACCTTGTCCTACTTAAAGCACCAGAGGAAAGAGCGAACCTGTGACAAAAGAAAGGCCCTAATCCCATTTTAGGCTTTAAGTGCAGATGTCCTTTCTGCCTCTGAAAAGATGATGAGCAACCTCCGCCCCCACATTCCTGCATGAGCCAATCTGGATGCTAAGAGTGAGCAGGATCTGCTGTTTACTTCAAGGACAGAAAAGGGAATGAGATTTGGACTTCATTTAACCTGCATCCACACACTGTGCTAAAAGAAGATTTAAGATGTGGTTGAAAGGGAATAATTAGCAATAATTAATTTCTGCTGCACATCACTAGCAATTTACAACCCCTATGAGCAAATGAAAAGAAAACCATGGTTCATCAAACTCCTAAAATTAGCCCTGAGTCTCTAACACTGAGGATGACAGCTTTCTAAAGGGCTGGAAAGCAGTGCAAGAGCCATCCTGTATAGCAGCTGCTGGTTGCCTGTAGTCCAAAAAACATAGAGAGCTATATCTGAATTTCAGTGCTGTGGAGGACACTCATGTCACTAGTTCATCAACGCCAGCAGGTTAGAGTTAGGAAGACTCTGAGGACTTCAAGTACTCAGTTTACAGTAAATGTGGCACCACCACCAACTGTCCCTCTGATAGCTCCCCTTTTACCCCATTAACAATTTTTCAAAGTTAGAAACCTACTCACTACTCAGATGGATTATGTTAAAGCCCTCTAGATTTAGAGCTTTACTGGGGAAAATTAACCAAAACAAGTGTTTCTGTTCGGCAGGTCTGTAGGATATATGACCTCACCTATTTTCTAGCTGGTATTAGAGACTTGAGAGATTTCTCTGAGACCACAGGAATGTGACAGTTGATAAGTATAATTAATTTCCCTGCAAATCATGACCATCTCTTCTGTTAACAGAGACCTCAATAGCAATAACAATTTCCTTTATATGTTACTCAGGGAAAACCCCAGAGTGAAAAAATAGCTACTCTATATGAGTGAAATAGGTTGTGTAATTAGAAATTAAATGTTGCCAGTATGCCAGAAACTACAACAGAGGGCCTTACAGCATCTCTCATTTTGTATCATGCCAAGAGTCTCTTCAGTCAGCAATTCATTAACTGAAACCTGGAGCAGGTCTTTATCAGCCTTGTCCTCCCAACAAAACAAACAGTCCACATTTGAAACTGCTTCAAGAAAATTTTCAAGTCGGGTGTTTGCTTGCCTCTTCCCAAAGAAATACATACATCTCCACCTGAGTCATACCTGACATATATTACTCATGCTGATTTCAGTGAAACTCTTACTGAGGATCTATTAAAATGGACAGGTAAAGTTTAATCAGCTCAGCTATAAACAAGACACTGATTCGTGGTATATAAACCAGACTGAAATCCAAGGTTTCCATAGTACAGGGTGTACCGTACTGTATGCTCTTCTTGACAGGTTTCCTTACTCATTGTTCTGATTAGACCAAAACCTAGGACTTTTAAGATTTCCTATGGCTACTGAAAGTAGGTAGGAAAAGTATTATTTAATCTTAACTGAAGATCATCAGATAACTGGAGCTTTCCATGCTGTGCAGCCTCGTAGAGCCAGCTATAACCTGAGCAGCCCAGGGTAGCAAAGTGCCTCCCATCACACCCCAGGGATCCCACAGCCTAAACCCTGCCTGGATACAGCAGAGACCTACAGTGGGGACCCACCTGGCAGCCCTCTCAGTCACTGTGTGGGGCAAAACACTTGGGACAGGGACTTCCCTGCTCCCCAGCAGCTCAGCTGAACCCCGGCTCCCCTGCAGCAGGACTGCAGTCCCTCATCAAGACGGTGGGCTATCCCAAAGCCAGGACAAAACAAAAATTGTCTCCAGCACCTTTAATAATAATTACTAAAATGACAGCAGCATCTGAAAATGAAGGTTTTAACATCACAGACTGGTATCATTGCAAATGTTTTCAGGTAAGTCTATATAGTGTGCATTTACGTCAAGAGTTTGAAAGACCTGCTAAATTTAGGAATGTAATCTATTTCTGTAAGGCTCAGGTTTTAGCTTCAGGTAGCACTTATTCATTAACATGGATCTCCACATGGGAAATAAAACTTGAACTTTTAACTTGCACTTTAATAATAGTAAAATAGCAGAAAGCATATTTTAGATTCTAAGCTTCCAGTTTAAAACACTAATGTCTTTAGCATCAGTTACTGCATTGCTTTATTATTAATTATACAAATTAACATACATTCAATATCGATACTTATGTGGACTTTTGGTATGACTGATTGTTTATGGACGTGGTCTGAAATCTGAGATATTTTTAGCAGAATTCCTAGTCTTCTGTATGAAATTATCTGACACCCGTGGAAAAAATACTTTAATCTATTTTAGGTTTCTTATCTGAAACAAGGATGAGAATATAATGGAGATGATAATGCCTTTTTAGACATCCTTTGTCTTACAGATTTACATATAATAATAGTAACCTCATTGAGAATGAAGCATTTTTTATAGTACAAATTTGTGCAGAACTAGCAGCCTTGGGGGACCAAGGATAAAATTGTAATATAAATGATAATTAATTTATGTTTAACTGAGAAATTTGTACTATAAATCTACCCAGAACAGCAGCCAATGGGAGATCATTCTATGAATCCCCAAACCAGATGTGTATCGGCTAACGTAAGTAGAAATGTATGTGTCTCCCTAAATATAACAAAGCAGAAAATCTGTATTGCCTACAGTTATGATCAGATAACCCACTGACCTGCATCATCAAAAAACAGCTTTCTGTGCGGACCTTTCTTATGAGGCAGCAGTAACAGGGTTTGTGCAGTACAAGGCTTCCCAGCTTTCAGGGGTCTCAGGCCATGCTCCCAGCTGTCCCCACTTCTCTGTTGAAAATGCACCTGAAACCACCTGCTCCACCTGCATCCACACTTGGGCAAGGTTTTTAAAAGCTGTTTAAACACTTCAACTTCACTAAAATTCCCCTTTAAAGTCCATTCCTTTGCCAAGAGCGGTCCTGACCTGTCAGTTGTTTTGGTTCCACATGACAAAACATGGTGAACTTTCCCCCCCACACTTTAATTTTCTCCATCTTTCCAGCCAGCGACCTCCCTATTTCCTCACCCAGAGTGAGCGAAAGCAGCCTCACTCAGCAAGTCCACAGCAGCAGGGGAGGATTTTCCACATTGCCATATCTGCCATTGTGCCTAAAAAGCCTTTGGAGCACGTCCCATGGTTTTGGTGGCAGATCTGCTTTATGGCTTTTTTTTCCTCCAGGGAAAATAGAAGAATGAAGAATCTGTTAGAAAGATGAAGGTTCCCGGGTACCCTGATCAGCTGCAGAGCACTAAGCACAGACTTACTGACACCATGTGAAATGCTTAGAAAACCAACAGCAATGTAATATCTTTAGGCAAAGTTAACAGCCAAAACACTTTCTAACCACTCCTGCCAAGCATCCTGCGCCATTCCTGCTCCTCTGCTGATCAGCTCAACCAGCAGTGACATCTGCAGCACTTAAATATCATGATTAGGAGGTATATCCACTTGATGATGATTTTTATTCTCGAGATTTTTATGACATGGTCTCAACATGCACTACACAAGATCAGGCATGGTACCACTCTCCTATCAGCATTTTCCTTGGAAGCTTTGTTTTACCATTTGTATGACTAATTATTACTATTGTATTGGTTCCTAGAGTAACAAATGTAATTTGGCAGTCTGTAGGCACCTATCAAACATGACAAACTAGACAACAGTGAATAAACTATTTTTTATATCTATACCTAATGTATAGCTGCAAAAAAGTAAAATAATATCATATGAGATATTTTCTATTATTCTTTAGCTTCACATATTTTAAAATATTTAAAGTATTTTCTAATATGAAGTCATATATAACATAAGTCGAGACATTATTTTAAGAAGTACTGTAACTAGAGGTTTGAATCTTTCAGAATCTGAAAAAAAATACTGAAGTCAAGATATATTAGCAAAACATTTTACTGTTGTCAAGTTGTACTGTTGCTGTAGAGTTTAATGCAGTAAGTTTTACTCAGCCCCCTGTCTCCAAGAATTTTCCATTTACAGTCTGTTAGATGTGTATCCTACATGTTATCCTCCTACAGAAACTGTCAGTTAATGGGTCACTACTATGGCTCAGAAAGACAAAATTAGATCTGTCTGAAATAAAATATTTAATTATTTTTGGTTTACCATCACCTTAGCCTTCTGTGAACACTTCTATTCTGTGCCCACGAATCCTCCTGAATTCCTTTTCGTGATTTGTGTCCATTTAGCTCTCATAATGCAAGGATACTTTCTTACTTCAAATATTACCTCTGCTAACACAGCCTAAAGAAATTATTTGAACAGTACCTAGGTTGTTCAGAAATAAGAAATTATGAGCTATATTTCCAAGGAGGGCTTCAGGCTGCAGAGCCCAAGGCAGAGACCTTTGGGCAAGACTTCAGCTTCAAGCCAGGAGCCATGTGGGTGCTGGGAGCAGCCCCAGTTTTGCAGAGGCAAGTGGAGCAGAAGTGATGGAGCTCACTCTGGTCATGACCGTCAGTTCTGCTATGTCCTTTCATTAGCCTACAAAAACATCAACAGCTACAACGCCACCTCTTGTACAATCTCCTGGGAATTCAGTTTAAATCACCAGAGAGCTGTTAGCATTTTTAAGGGTAATGATCCAGCGGCTTATATGACAGCAGACTTTTGAAGTCAGACTGTTCGTATTAATGGCTTTATGAAACTACACGAGCCAAAATTGATTTTATAGTTTTGGAGTCAGATTGTTTGTATTAATTGTTTTACGAACAACATGAAGCAAAATTGATTTTATAGTGTTGCAGACTGATTTATTTGGCAATGCATAAGTTATCATCCAGTGTCTATATCCTACAGTTAATTGGCAATTTGAAAGTCCTTTCTAAGCCCTTCTTGCATCCGCTTGAATATGATTACAAGTGCTACATATAAATCAATTCACTTAATCATGATTAAAGATTTCAAAAAAAAATCCTCCTGAAATGACTAAATTCATATAAGTGAGAGGAGAAAGTGCAGCTTGAGAGACAGTCAAACAAGTAGCAATAACAAATATATACTAGAAAAAATAAGATCACGTAATTGTAGCTACCATTCTGTAATAAATAGGGACAATAAAGGATTTCCTCTCGGATTCTGGCAAAGCCGTCGTTCTCTCCATTTATATCCCTTTGTGCACAACTTGCTTTTCAGAAAAGGACTCTTGGCCTGGAGACACAGGGCCCATTTTGGATCCCTCTCTAACACCCATCACGTTTACAGGTTTTTATTTCCATTAGTTGGAAAGGTAGTCAGCACTGAATAACTCTATCTAACATGTTGGAGCCAGCAATTCAGACTGACAGTGGACCAAAGATCTTTTTTTCAGCCCGCTGTAACAACATTTCTATCCAAGCCAATTAGATTTAACAGATGATCTCTTCAGTGTATCAAAGTGCTAAAAAAATATTAAAATGTCTTACTTCTCATCTTTTTCATACTGCTGTAAATTAAGTTACTTTTATTGTGCTGTATCAGATTTGCAGCACAGACATTATTAGTAATAAGGGTATTATCATAACGTTTTGATATTTCCTAAATATTCCCTTTGTTTTCTGCATATACTAATTTTAAAATTCTATCTAATTTAAATATATAAGTAACATCAGAAAGCAATCAAGATTTCTTCACTATATGCCTCTCACAGGATAATTTTCTCATACATATGTATTATGACCAAAAGACGTGTTCTGCATACTCACAGTAGGTTTACAGTTCAGTGATCTTGTTTGCCATGATAGGTCAACATTTTTTTTACATTGAATTTAACCGAGCACTTTTTGTTTTGTTTTGGGTTTTTTTAAACAATAAGATGTTGCTTGCTTTGGTGAAGTTCACTTTCTTATCAAAATAACAAATAGCAAAATATCTCAACCTGAAAAATAAAAATCAATACTTCACAGAAAATGAATGTGTCCTTTCCTCCTTTCTCTTCTTTATCTGCCATTAAATTATATTCACACATCTAGCACCACACTCCACTAAGTTCCATCACAAAAGAAAAATCATGATACATAGTTGAATTTAGAGCCTGAGAATGGCACACACAAACACAAGACACCTAAATCATCTCTCCATTTGAGTAGTAACTCAGAATTAAAATATTTTTTCATTTGCAACTACAATATATCAGGTTTTGATTTGCGGCTGAAAACAAAATATAATTTCAGTCAAAGTTTTTATAGGAAGTTCCACATTTTCCAGTCATCACTTTTATCAATGATTTACACACCAGCTGAGAAGCATTTGTAACAGCTGAAGAACATGCATAAACTTGCAGTATTTCTGGAAGAGAAACTTCAATTCCATAATGAGTTGTTGACAATAAACTTTATTACTTCCGCATCCGTAATTCACGGTGTGCCAGCTACAGCCAAACATCGCCATGTGTACAAAGGAGCAGGATACTGTTCTCTTCACAGATGTGACTGATAATAAATAAATACGGTTTCTATCAAACACTGAAAGAACTAGTCTCCTAACAGCACATGCTTAATGACCTACTGTAAGAGTGACGATACCTAGTTATTTTTTCCAGTATCTTAATATATCTCAGTGCATCTTTTTCATGAAGCTGTGTTTTAAAATAGCAAATACTCCTTCTCAGCAATGACTTAGTGAGCTAGGCCTGATTTTCAGAAAGGACTAGGCATTCCTCAGCAAACAGTGCTATTTTCAGAAAAACAATTTAATACTACCAAATTTCACCAAGCATTTAGTGTTTGTGGATGCTGAAATGTCCTGCTATCCCACCAGCAGAGGAATCACTCATTGAATGCCCTGACAAACATACTTGTCTATGTGACGATGTTCACACTTTTATATGCCCAACCTATGTAATATTCACTACCATCACACAAAATAAACCAGCTTCAACAGACAAATCTGAGAAGGTATAGGTGCAGAATAAATGGTGAAAGAGTTTGCACATGAGTGGGAAAGCAGCAGCCTACACAGAGCCTAGCCTGTGACAGAGGAGGGCTCTCCATAGAGGTCTCTCATGGCTTGTGTGAGCCACCACACAGAAGTCCTTCATTTCATGCAGGGTCTGGTCTTGTAAGCATGTTTTGGGATTTCTCAGAGCAGGATCTGAAGGCAACATGAGTATTTTTGTGGGGTTTATAGTCCCTAAGCTCCAGCTGCCTAGCCTGTAGGGTTTTTCTAGGCACACTTTGAAGCAAAACTGTAAGTAATGGAGTTCTGATAAGAGAATCATGGACACCAACATAGTTTAAAGTAGAACAGAGTTAGGTGCAGAAGAAGAAACTATGGTTCATTTATGTATTAGGCTTTGTTACCTAGAGAAGCCATGAGACCAGGCATCTTCTCCCCCTTGATCTAATTTTTATGTTATTTAGAAAAGTGCTTTGTTGCCAGAAAGGAAGGCAAAGCAGTATGAAATGAAGGATGAGGTTTGCTTTGGGGTAAACCTGTGTCTTATCTCTACCTAGATAGAGATAATCTCTCTCACCACCAAGAGATTCCATGGAAACTCACCTCGCCCATCCTGTATTCCTAGAACCATCACTCAAATGGCATTTTCCTCCAAAATTTATAAAAATCTAAAATATTCAGAAAAGCAAAGCAAAAGATCCTACATATGCAACAAAATGAACAGGACAGCCACTTTGCTGTTGTAAGTAGTACCCTCATTACTGACCTTTAGACGAGACAGGGCAGAAAGGACAGGAGGCAAAAATAAATAACCCTTCTTGCAGACAGCAGAGAGCTGTTGCAAGTTACACGATCTAGGCAATTTTATCCACTCCACCCATCTTCCAGAAAGACATAATTAATTTATAGTAATTTTAACCTGCAAATGACACTTGTACAGTTGGAGGGCTGGCAATCAACTTCCCATGCTAGCAGCAGGATGTAAAAGTCTGAGTGCTGCAGCATTCATGCAGACGCATTGAAAAACATAACTGATGGGACCTCCTACCTTGTTAAGTGCAGTGGCACCAGCTGTAACTACATGCAGGCATGAGGGATACAAACATTTCTTTACCAGAGAGAATCAAAAGTAAGTAGCAAGCTAATCAGTGTCTTAAAATCATATCTTAAGGAATAGTTAACATTAATACTTACGTCTCTTGGTGTTTTAAGTCATAGGATGTGGTAGTGCGTATACATACACAAATTGTCTGGTACACAATTCTATCTCATGTTTCAGATTGCAGTAAAACTGGGACATGATGTACACAGTTTCTGCTAGAAGCACTGTAAATGACAAAGGTTAATGATAAATCTGTGAAATAAAAGAGGAATAGGAACAGTAGATGCATGTGTGTATTTGTATAATAATTCAAGGATCCATAGATGACAAGGTCGTCTTTGCTGAAAAATCGTTCAAATAAAATGAGCCAAATTTAACAGGACTGTAAACATTAGACAGCATTTTCAGCACCTAGAATACCCAGAAAACAGCCCTGACTTACAAACCTCTCCAACTACCACGTGCACTTGGGGCTCAATGGACAACACTGCATTATGAGTTGCAACTGCCAGTCTGAAGACTGGAAGAGCCTTATAAATGCTTAGGTGCCTGCTTTATTGAGCCAGGCATTTTCTGTGACCCTTCTGGGTTACTAAAGTAGCATTAAAGTATTTGAGTTTGCAAATATCATTAATATTTTTGTTAATTGAGGGCATATTCACCACAAGGTTTGTGTTAATCAAGAACTGAAGTCTTGTCAGGCTAGGTGACCCTAAAGCTACCCTCTTGTCATAGTCACAGGAAAATCTGTGAACCAGTCTCACTTAATGCATTAGGTCCTTACAGTTACACATTTCCACTCCCTTTCCACCCTTTTTTTTATTCCCTTTACAACCTGGCCTTGCTTCCAGGACAGGGAGTACCAGTAACTCCAAAAGAACAGCTTCAGGTCATATTTTGCTCAATGGCAAGTGAAAAAAGCAGCGCCATTCAGCTTGTTAAGCAAAAACTCTCTCCTCATTACTCAGGCTGAAAAGTTTTCATCATTTCACTGGGAAGGAGGAACTTCCCACCTTGTAAAAGTATCTCTACGACTAGCCCTCTTTATGCCATTTCTGGCCAAAGCAAGCCCTTCCACTTAGCACCCTTTACCAGCCTTACTTAAAGGCAGTCAGCAGGTACCATGCTCCCACATACAGCACTTCTATGGGAAAGGGCTAGCTCTCCATCAGACTGCTAAAGAGTCAATATTCTTATTACAAATGTACCAAGCACATGGATGTTTTCCCCACATCAGAAGAAACAGCCTCTGCCTAAGTAATGGGAAGGGGCTGGCAGACAAAGGAGACATCAACCCTGCTCTGGCTAGGAGACTAAACAGTATATACTTCTCTAAAAAAAGTTAGAGTTTATAGATCCTCAAATACTGCAAGAAAGGCACATAATATTCTATGATTCTATGAATATAGCAGTCCAACAGAAAAACAAGCTCAAAGAGGATAAATTTCACGTCACTGATTTAAAGTGGTAAAGAAATGCAATAAGTGGTAATCAGTATATTATCTCCAAATTCAGGTAACTAAAAGCTCTTTTAGTTCTAAAATGTCATGCTAGCCAGGAGTTCATTGCATTTCTTGAGCAGCATAGCAAATATGAGCCTTCCTTCCAGAGGTGGGTGTCCTCCTCTTTTGTGGGAGCAGCGGATACCCTCGGGACACTTAGTCATATGATACGGTACCACAGAGCTAAAAATAGGTGATTGTGTCAAGCCAGATTTATAAGAGATAGCTTTCTCTGTGTGCAGACAGCCCGATTTTAGATTTACATCCAATCTATGCTCCAGCTGCATTAAAGTATTCCTTCCTGAACACCTTCAGAGGCCATAAAAAAGTCCAGTGTAATACAGCTCTAGCTACGCAAGAACAACTGCCCCTCTGCCACTCACTCAGCTTAAAAAGACCAAAAAAACCCCAAAAACAAACAAAAAAGCCCCAACAACAACAACACCACCAACAACAAACCCAACACAAAAACCACCACCACCAAAAATAAACAGACAGAAGGGTGACCTGCAAGAATAAGCAGCAAACATTACGAGCACCAGCTTTTGATCCGTAAGTAAATATAACCCTAGGCACTCTGAAAAGCAATATCAATTTTATCAGGTCAAAATCAGAACACATTTCCTTTGGTCTTGGTGGTTTTCATCAGCTTCTCTTCATCTAATCACTTTTCATTACAGATGAACTTATAATCTATTTTAATTCTTCCCTTAAATTATCTACAGCAAGTTTCTGGTATGTCTCTGCTTGTCTACTCACGCAAAGTGTGGAAGACATGACAGTATGGTATGAGACAAAAGTTTTATTGGCGTGTATTTTGGATGACCAAATTACAGTGAACTCATGAATAAGTTATGATTATGAAAGCCATTACAACAAATGCAAATAAAACCTTATATATTCTATATATGTGACTTACTTTACAGGAAGGGAAAAACTATATATTAGACACTTTTGACAGAGTCTTAAAAAATGTTATGAGGAGCACTTCTTCTATCCTTCCAACTGCAAACCAGACTTTAATTAAAATAAACCATGCTGCACTGTGCTCAGAGGTACAGAAAATTTAAAATGACTCTCACACTTACTGCTGCAGCTTTTATTTTCTCAGAACTCATGACCCACCAGAGCTTGAAGAAAGTGCAGTCCCACTGGAAAATTATAGCTTCCTCTTTCCCAAAGGTGAAAACCTTCTGGGTACAATACTGGATGATCACATAGCTAGAAATCTCGGGTTTGTCAATGATCCAGGATCAAATATAGTCTATCTTGAACATTAATCAATACAGTTTTCTAAGGGAGAGAAGATGCCAAAGGGAAAAGAAAAATATGCTACAGATAAGCTGGCTTTACCAGAAAAATATCAACTTTCTGAAGACAGTGAAAAAAAACTTCAAATCCCAAGCAGCTGAGTCAGGAGAGTGTCAATGAGGAAGCTATCAATCCCTGCTCAATTTTAATTTACCCCACAACTATAGGACAACAACGGGGGAAGAAGGGCAAAGAGGATGAGTGTGTATACACATACATATTTTTTTTTTAATAATTACAAAACAGCCCACTTTTAGTTAGCCAAATTGGGATAACAAGGATGTTTCTTGATACATGATTTTCTCCAGCATTCTTCTCAGAGTTAAATGCTTGCAGGTATTTTTTCTTCCTGAAATGTCAGACAAAGGTTCAAGTCCCCAGAAGCTGGTGACTGGCATTGTTTTCAGGGGAGCTGGGGCACACAGGGTTCAATTCCTTTGTCTAAGCATAGGTTTCTCTATCTGAATGGGTTGTCTACATACCTTTATTCCTTCCTAAAGAACAAAAATACCAAACTTCATCAGCATGCAACACAAGCTAGTCTGAAGCAAACAATTTGAGCTCTGGAAGTGCTTTCTTTCCCCTGGCAATAGAGTCTCTCTCTCCATAGCTTTCCACCAGCCCTTAGGGCATTTGCAAGGCAGGCAGAGCTGAATCCAACTCAGAGTCTAATGCTGACTGCCAACTTCTCCACCGGTGTGCTCCATACACAGCCACTTGCACGCATGTAAAATTAGTCACCAAAGACCTTTTTAACTTGGTAACATTTTCAATTGAGACTCTTCTAGGTCAGTGGCTCTGCAGAGTGCATGTCAGCAGTTAATTTGTCCATAATTTTCTTTCTAGTGAGAGTAGCACTCCAGTCAATGATGTAGCTTCTGTTGATGCTGGCTCTGCAATTTGGACCATATTTTGACATACTTGCCAGACCCATAAAGATATTTCCTGGTTATTTTTTTTCCCCAATTATCAGTTGCAATACAGAACTAACTGATTTGCTTGCCAATGTTGATTTCTGAAGAGATTTGTTGTCAAAAATACCCACAAATCAAAATGCACGGGTGTAAGCATTGACACTCCTCGCTGATTGTTAATTCTGTGTTCCCAGTGCAATTCTTCCTTAAGAAGTTTACAGGTGCAATTTACTTGAGCTATCAGTACTCCTGTTTTGCCTTACTACCTTTCAAATCACTGAGGTGCTTAACTGGGCTCTTGTGCTCTTGCCCAGTGATTTTCAAGACATAATATATGCAGCCAGTGGGGGGAAAAGGAAGAAATGCCAAACATGCACCATGCTCCTACTGTTTTCCTGACTGCTGTATGGAACAAAACCTCCATCTTCCTGCCAGACGGCCTGGGGTCCTGCTGTGGAACGGGCTCCTCATAAGGCAAGAAGGGGCAAGATGTGACAGGTAATGAAAAGAAGTGCACAATGTATCCCACAGCTAAATAAATAGAAGACCTGCTAAAGTACTCCTTCTGGCCAGGCTGACAGTTAGACAGGGTGGCCAGGCAGTCAAGGCAATTTATCCCTAAAAAAACTGGGCTGCTGGCTAAAGAGCCAGCCGATAACATCCTCCCTCCATACAGGGCAGGAAATGTTCAGTTCACAGCACTGGACAGCAGGTACACACAAGGATGGAAAGTTTTACAGTAGGATCTAGTCAGCTATGAAGTGCTAATCAGGCTGTAATCTGAGAGGAACTGGCATGGATTGAACCCTACTGGTCAATCATTTATCTGCTTTAATGAATCGTGTCTGACCATCATTTAAAACCAATGTGTGTCCTTTACGTTAGGAATTGGAGGCAGTTCAGGATTAACATGCCAGAGCAACACAGCATTCAAGCATGTGGAGTAATTTCCATTATTTTCATAATGGCTATTCCCCTAGACTCTTCTGAAAACATGTTCTCTAATCCTGGGCTTTTTCCTTCCAATCTGCCATCTCTTATCCCATGCTTTGCCTCTTGATCTCCATCACCTGTCAGGTGAGTTAGCCACACTCCACCCCACAAGCAAGTTGGATTGCACCCCACAAGAAAGCTGGCTGACTGCTTTAGTAATTTTTTTTTTTATTTCCAGCTGAAGTGAAACAATAAAAAAAATGCACAAGGGTACAGAGCAGAGCCCTGATGGTGCTGGACTGTTAAAGCTGGAAACGCCGGGAAAGAGGGTTCCTTCAAGGACCTGTCACAGCAGGCTTACATCATCCAAGATATTTGCATCTAAACTCCTTGGGAAACAGGGAGAAAGAAAGCAACGTGAAACATGCCCAAGTTGCAGAATTTTAAAATAAGTTAAAGCCGGAGGTAAAAAAATTGTTAGTGGAAGGGGAAGTACAGCAGGGAATTAGAGAACTGAGGCTAAGAACACTTACACTTGCTGGGAAACAAACAAAAGAGTTGGGTGTTTTTGTTTTCTTTGTTTGCTTTTTTTAAAGTGCACACCACCAACCTAAGTAAAAAGAAAAACAACACCAAACTAAACTTGAATAAGCAAATCTTACAGGAACCATATAATGTGACTTAAGAATATCTAGATACCTACATACTAGCCATTATCTCCAAAACCCTATTGATACTTAGAATGGTGTTCTGCTCTTTGAGTTCTGAGCATATTCACTTCAATAACACAGAAAGAAGAAATGCAACCAACCAGTCTCTCAGGGTAGGGAGAAACTAGGCTGGACTAGCACATGAGTGGAGGCCAGGTACCACCATGCTTTGGTGGTCCCTGGTAGCAGCAGGGCAGAGCTGGCTGCTCCAATACCTGCAAGAGGGTCAGACTGGCCTCCAGCTGTCCCTAGGTCTGGGAATTTGCAAAAGTAATTTAAAGGGATCATAGCAAAGCTAAACAGGGCTTTTTCTTTCTGTCTAGTTTTAATGGCCTCTTCAATTGTCACAATAAACCACAACTCATCAAGTCACTCAGGATCTTACTGTAAGCTGAGTAATAAAGTCCTCAACCATGCTAGGAGCACAGGCTTGAACATCATGCCTTTCCATTATGACTCAAAAGGTGCCATAATTGGCCTGACCATATGACTTATTCAGGTTCCCACTGCTATTTAAATGGCCATGTGCAGAGGTAGGGAACTGAACGTACACAAAATTTTCTTCTTTTGTGTGCTTTGTACTGCAGTCCCATCCATTTCCTGCTGCTATTTGTGTTCCCCTTCAAGTGCGGAAGGGTAGCAAAGCGAGTTGTCCTGTCTGCAGTGTAATTTAGAAATGCCCAGCCCCATCTAACAGAACTGGTGCAAAGTCAGGCATCAATCAAGATGCCAAAGCAGGAAGCTCAGCACCAGCTAATTTACTGCGAGCTCAAAGTTCAAAGCTAAACTATGTTGCGTTGCATTTCTCAGTCTTAAAACACTATTGCCTATATTTTCCTTATGGCTTTACTTGCCCTGATCTGAGGTGAGCCATCAAGATGGAAAATGAGTTGAAGAGCAGAGAAAGAATGTTAATGTTTTAGTTATACCATTGTTATTTATACCAGTGACTCAAAATAACTTATACATATAAATGTGGCTGTAAACATTGACTGCATTTATGCCAATTATTTTACCTGACTTATTGATTTTAAAGTAATTCTTCATAGCTTTACCACTTCCCAGAACTTTTCTAAAATCCACGAAAGTCCTATCTGTCAGCAGTGGCAGACCCTGCTTTGCTCACCAGGGCAAACTACTGAGGTAACAAAACTCAAGTAATAACAACAACAACAAAAAGTCTAACAAGGAATGAGAACCACCTCCTTGCCAGTAAGGCAATACACTGAGAAGAGCTCAGTCAGATTAACGTGACCCAGCTTGTCTTTATAGTCTGTGGTCAGTCTTGAGCAACAGTAATGTTTTAGGAAAGACTTTCCTTCTTCAGAGATCCCCACAACCCTTCCCAAAGCATAAGAAACTCAGGAAAGTGCAAATCATCCCTACAGGAGGTTGAAAAGGAAGCAAATACTGAAAACACACATGATACATTCCCTATGTATCAGTTTGCAGCAGTTGTAGACCACATGAAAGTTTTTCCAGTCCTTGGGGCAGAGAAAGCTGGCTGAGACAGGCATGGTAGGCAGCAGCTCTTCCTGATGTTTCTCGAGACAAGGAACTAGCCTCTACTCGCTACTGCTCCAAGTCTGGGGCAGTTTATTAATTTCTCCAAACTGAATGAAAATCTCAGCCTAGAAATCTAGACCTAGCAACATTCTGGTCCTGCTACCACAAAGCAGCTCTTCTGTGACAGAGCCTATATACATACATATAGTAGAAAGAAAACTTGGTCAAATTAAGTACTTTTCTCAAACCTAGAAAACCCACTGAATTAGCCCAGATAAGGTATGATACCTTCAATAACTGCATCCATCGATGGATTTTGTTCCCAGCTCTGAACTGCCAACCACATACTCACAGCTCAGCTGGAGGCAGTACTCATGAGCTCAGCACCAGACTCAAGCTCAAACCACTGAATCGCAACTACCGTATCTTAATTCATATGTGCTCAAACAGCACCCTAGACTGTGCAACAGATGGCCAAGAACAGCTGTCCATGAAACACTCTGAGAAACAAGGATGAGCACCAGAAGGAAAACAGAGATTCCCAGGACTACTTCTTCAGGGAAAAGGTAAGTTACTGCTTGGTCTTCCAAGAACTAAAGATAGTATGCAAAGTCTTCTGCTCTCCAATAAAAACTGTTACAAACTTCTTGAAATGTGGGCATACAGTTTTATGAAGTGACCTGAATGGTGAACAGACTCTGCAGCAAAGTGTGTTAAAGAGAAAAGGCAAGGAAAAAAAGTATACTTTTTGCCACTCAGAATATGCTTTCAATTCAAAATCATTTTATAGCCTAGCATAAGGTGTGACATAATGCTTGAAAAATGTGCCTGAAACATCATCCTGACAAATAATTTCATTGACTTCCTTAGCAGAAATATCTCAGTTATCAAACACTGTATCAACAAAACTAGACACTTTTAAAAGCTTAAGTTTAAAGCAGAACCACTGATTTTTAATAGTCTTCTCAGAAGACAGAAAGAAAGACAAAAGAAGAAGAAAAGAAAAATCTGAAATGTGCCTTTGACAGAAGTACTGTGCTGCTTCACAGGGTTACGTTTCTATATGCCTGAGTGAATTATGAAGTTAGAACATTGTTCAACATAGGCAGACATTAGCTTAGGACAACCTGGGGAAGTCAGTTAACACTTCTGGTAACGCAGCAGAGAACAGCGCTTCCTGAAAACCTCCAAGGGACAGAGTCCAAATGCAGAAGCGAATGCATCCATTGCAGCAGCTGGGAAACTGAAAGTAACAACTGCCATCCAGAAGCACCTTATCTTTGTAGTTTGAATTTAAGCAGATTCCTAAACCAGCTGAAGCATAGCAGCAGGCAGGGCTGCAAGGGGTGCTTCTGTGGGCTGCCAGTTAGAAATCAGCAGTGATATGTTGGCAAAAAGCACTGGCTATTGGGTTGGCTACAGGTGAAGTGGGCAGCTGGATGAGGTCTGCTGTAAGGAAGCAGTGGAAGTGGCTTGCGGCAAACCTGCTGAAAGGGGAGAGCTAAGGCAAAAGCTCACACACAGGCATTCCTGCAGGTCAGATGGTTTCAGCTGGGGTAAGGTGGCAGAAATGCTGACAATAGCGTACAGCTTGGAGCAGGAGAGCAGACTGCACAGCAGTGGGATTCTCCCAGGCTCAGAAGTTAAGCATAGTTAGCAAGGTCCTTAGGCAGACACAGCTGTGGGAATAGTCCTGCAGGTCAGGTAGGTGAAATCTGCTCCTCTAATATGGAGACACTTTTCCTGGATTTTAGTGCATTTCCTTGCTCTGCCACTCTGGAGTGCTTTTGTTCTTCTAACTCTTCTGAGCAAGATAATGAATGTCAGGTAGGGAAGTCCTTGGCTCTGGTATCACTGCATGTTGTTAGTTTAGTTCTTACATTTCTGGGTAGCGTTAACTCCAGTTGTGTTGAAGATCTTCAACAAAAACCCCTAGAAACAGAATGTCACTTGTCTTACAGCCAGTCAGCTCCCAGCAAGATGACATAAAATACCTCATCTACAATAAAAGAAACATTTAGCTAGCCAGCTAACATATATGATTTCCTAAACACAGTGGTCAATACATTGAGTATTCAGTGAGTACTCTTGACATTTGTGAAGAGATTTGCTTGATAAACAGAAAAGCTGTAAATGTTCCTGGCATATGCCTTTTGCTACAATTTCAAGCAACAGACTAGGATGTTCTGTTCCTAATCAAGGTGCAGATACCTCTCCAACAGCTGAAAGACCACAGAGAGCCGAGGAGGCAAAGAGTCAGGCTGTTTAGTTTCCAGCAAGCTCCTTGAAAGCTCTTGTAATTTCACTTTTTGCCTTCAAGGGAAATGTTTGCTGGGAAAAAGATTGACTTTTCTGACCAGCTTTAATTGCCAGCTCTGCCACTGACCCTGCTCTGAGACCTTTTGCAAAGCTTTGTCCCTCCATGTCCTTTCTTACTCTTAACCAATTTTTCTTATTTAGAATAAGGTTCTTCAGGAAGCTGCTTTTCCACATATATTTGCAAGTCTTGGCATAATTACTTTTTAATCTCTAGACGATGTCATAATAACACAACCATGACACTACGGTGGCAGGAGCAGAAAGGCCAGACCCAGGCAAGGGGACATCCACCAGGAACTCCCACCTGCAACACTTACACTCCCCAGGTCAAGGCCGGGTCTCAGCACAACCACTTTCCCATGCATTCGGAGCCCACTCTTTGCAGAAACAGCCTGAACACCCTCTCTTGGGTGATGTCAGTACTTAACCCAATGGCAGAGGAGGGTAAATGGCAGACAGCCAAAACCCTACAAGCCTGTGGAGAGCCTCAGAGAGACAAGTCCTTCCCTACAGCTTCTTTCTGTTGCTGCTCTCCTTCATTATCCAATTTATGACATGCATTATCCAATTTATTACATGGGGGATACACTGGTAACCTGTGTATCTTCTGCAATTACATGAATATGTTTGTTTTTAGACCACTAGCTCTTTTCCAGAAATTTTGTATTGGTACATGGTTGACAAAACAAACAAAAAAAGCTATTACTGTGTGTAACATCCAGGATGTATGCAGAAAAGCACAGTGGACCTAATTTGGCTTCATTGTGTGCACACAGATCAGATTGGCTTCATTTTGGCAGAAATTGGCCCAACAGTGAAATTACTGAAGCCTGTCACCGTGCACAAAAAACCCCGGGCAAGAGAGTAGAATCAACATTGCATTTCCATACTTGACAAAGCCAGTACGAGTCTGTATATTTTGCTTCCATGCAAAAAGTGCAGAAAGACGTCCTCCTGTTTAAAGGAAAATTAATGGCACCTTTATCCCTGCCACGAGTTCTGTGGTTACTTTGAGAGCAGACAGCACTGATACGTGTAGTAGCTCTGCTCCTAGCCAGGACCTCTGGAAGCACCTTACAAGAGACGTCTGCAAGGGTAGGCAGAGAGCTGGCATTAAGCACAATAATTATAATTCTTATACACATTAAGCACAATAACTTCTTCTCTCCCTTATCTTGCTCAAAGCATGCCTTTCCATATACTCCACTTTGACATAGAGGTAGTAAGGTCTTACGGAAAGTTAAACACTTTAAAAATTATTATTATTAAACTGACTCCTGAATGAACCATTCACTCATACAGACTATCAGTGTTACTTCAGTAATAGTTCAGGACATAAGAAGTGGATTTCTTTAGCCACCCCTATCTCTGCCACAAATGTTGGTACAAATATTGCTGTGCTTCCAAACAGCTCTTTCTGGAGCAGAGAGAAAAAATAAACTTAAGTGTTTTCATCTTTTTATTATTTTTTTTTAAACTCTAAGTAGAGCCTGAATAGTTTCTGCCATTCTTCTGAGAAAATAGACACTTCAGTAATGCTTTTCGTGTTGCAAAGGTGGCTAAGGCAAGATGTTGGATAACTTATTTCTAATTTAAAAATAAACAGTTTATAGTGCAAAAATGCTATACTACTTACAACAGTCTTTGCAGATGGTTCCTACATATGCAGGAATCTGCAGAAGCTAAAGGCAGCATGGCAAGACAAAATGCTTTCTACAACTTTCACGTCCCCATTTTCTTCATTCTCTGAGCAAAACTAAGAAATCTGCACTTGCGCATAATTTTCCTCACAGTTTACATGACCTAATGAGCACCTTCAGGAATTTCTAAATTTGGAGTAAAGAAAGGTATGACAAGTTTCACACTTCTCGTGTCAGACAAATGCAAAAGCAAAACAAGTCACAGAAGTTTAACATATGTTCTTGCTGCATTCCTCTCAGGCAGTCATACATCCACCATCAGATATTTCCACTGTGCAATCAACAAGCTATGAGGTGACTTAATCTGATCACTCACACTCCTCTGCTATATGTTACCGAAAGCAGAGATTTGCAAAGGTAATCTGGAATGCCAAATGCCCGTATTCCTTTCAGCTTTCCAGAAGGTAAAGGTTCTCAACCAGGCACCACAGAAAAGCATGATACTGTGTCTCATGTGCATGTTCCCAGTTGTACTCACTTGCAAAGATCACTGGATTATTTGCCATCTTCTGACTGCAGTTTATCTGCTGATGCCCGTGACCACCCATTGTACTGAAGCTCCATCAGTGATTTCTACAAGACTATTGTGTTACTCGTTTAAAGAGAATACTTTTGTGCTGAGTGCTTTCTTAGAAGTTCTTAAACATACAGATTCCATATTCCACTAATTTATGACTGAAATCCAGAAGGAAATGTATATAATTTAGCAAAGCCCCAACAAAACCATTTATTTTTTAACTCTCATACAGTCCTTGTTACTAACATCCTTGAAACTCACTGGGAATGCCACCTACCTGATCCCTGTGGTGGCAAATGTTTTCTTATCACTACATTAAACTTGCTAAAATTGTTCCTGTGATTACATGATCAAAGCATGAAAGAAATGAGCTTGGACTCAATTGGGGACCAAGTTAGGGACCTGCAGGTTGAACAAGTAGCATGGCAGCCTCTTCTCCAGTGTATTCTAGCTACAGTTTGCCTACAGAGCTGAAATGAGCCTGCTTTTTTCCATCATTGCAAATTTCCCCATTACTTCTTTTAAGTACTTCTCTTATTGCAGCAACTATTATTTCTGTGCTTCTTACAATAACTGAGAAAATCACTGGCATTCCTTCCTCGTGCGGGAGCTGCACAAGTGGGAATATTGATTTCTTAACGTATTGTTCTGCTTCGTATTGCTGCTTGGCATGTTTCTTCTTTAATTTCTCACTCCCAGCTTACTCTACATTTCTAGTAGTCAAGCACTATTGAGCATTGTCATAGCTACATATAATATTAAAGTCAAATAAACTTCTTGAGCATCTGAAAAGAGTAACTGCTTTTAGTAATGTATGTATTTACCATGGCCCCAAGTTAGCTGAAGGTTTGAAATGCATATGATTATTAACATCTTTTGTTGAGCTCTGCAAAAAAAACTAGAATAATTAACTTCTGACATGCATACAACCCAAAGTAAGGTAGACCACAGAAGAAAGGAGAAAGAAAAACAACCAACCAACCAACCTTGACCAGCTGTCCTTCCACTTGCTTAGTCTTTTCAGGCAGATTCATTACTTGGTTTTATTTGTTCAATAACTTCCTGAATCACTGGACATGGTGTAGTGTGCTTTAGACCCTGATAAAGTCCTATCACCCCTGGCTGCCCTCTCCTCATTGCAACGACTGTGGTAAAAGTTAACCAACTGTTAATAGGCCCTGTGCCACGTGCCTGCCATCCTCATGGTCTTTCCTTTCCTTCCTACATGCAGGCCCTTAATATGGCCGGGTGTCCTGGGTTAAAAGCAGTCCCCCATGCCCCAACTCACCCTGCCGCTTCTGCAAGGGAGCACAGCATAACCATCAGCACAGTGGTGATCAAAACATACTGTCATAGTCTTGCTGAGCAATGTACGTATCACAAGGAAAAACATAGCCTGGGGCTTCTTGTCAAGAAGAAGGAAATATAGCCCACAACGAGTTTCAAAACCTTATAAAAATTAAATGCAATCAGGAAACAACAGCCTGTTCAAACACGAAAGAAAGAAAATCGTCTTTATACCTCCACACAGGCCAAGTTGTCTGTACCTAGCCTTACGCACAATAATGAGGAAAAATTTTTGTTCCTCTACTGCAGGTGCCCCCCAGCATTACAATGTCTGAGAAACACTCATCTAGTGTTAGCCAAAATATGAGTAACATCCTCTACAAGATGTAGCCTAGGAGGCTGAGAAGCTTCACTGTTGATATTACCTGCCAACGTGATGCCTTGCTTTCCTAAAATGCATAGAGGAACATCAAAGCTCCTTCCAGCACAGACATCTGGAGCTACTTGCCCCTATTAACTTTGGAGCAGCCAGGAAGGGAAAGTATGTTTTCCAGCTTTCAAGGCAAATATTTATCTATTTGCCTAGATCCTGAATAAGACGGAAACTCTGATTGATCCCACCTCGGTCGGTGTTGCAAGTGCTGGGTCACATACAATGCAAGCAGTTCCCTAGGTCAATTGGTGGGTTCTCCATGTCGCTCACAATCACTAGCAAAACTCTATCTACCCAGGGATGAAACTCTCCAGCTGCCATTCTCACAGAAATATTACTGTTTATCCTTTAGGGCATTTTTAAGTTCTTGAACCATGTCTGTGCTGGATGCAGCCTATGCAAAAGGACTCTGCTTCACCCTGGCACTGCTGCCTAGCCCCGAGGTACCATCTCTGTGCCAGTCGGTGCTGGAGTACCAGCTCACTGGGAACAGACTGGGAGCTCTTCCACAGCTCCGCATTGCACCGCTCCAGCTACTAACATGCTTTGGCAAGTTCAGCAAATGTAGTCTTCCTTATTTTGCCTTGTACTTTCCTATAAATTGATTCTTTTCCCTTTATTTTAGCAGTTCAGGCTGAGATTTGGCTTTCCTCGCTTTTTGCTTCCTTTGAACCACACTGCTCAAATTATTACTACAGTCAGTGGTGCTTTAGTGTTTATTTTATACAGCATGCCCAGTTTGCTGTGCATCCTTTTATGAGCATGTCTTTTGAGACTAGTCTTTTTCTTGCCTTCTAAAAGGCTCAGCCTTTTATTTGAGGAATCCTTGTACTCTAGCTTGAACTCTTGAATTTTCCTGCTTTCTCTTCATTTTTTAGAACAGTTGAAGAAACTTATTACCATTCCAATACATGTATTTAGATTTGAGGTGTCTCTATGCAGACTGGTAGCTGCTGTGATTTTTTTTCTTCACTTTTCCTTACTTCACGCCCCCAGTACTCCCGCACCACCAGCCCACAAACATTTATATTCATCTTCATTTTTATTACCTCTGGTAGCTTCCACTTACAGTTCAAAGCACTGTTTAAACCTTTTCCTTATCTCCTCAGCCTTCTCCATAATTTTTAAGGCTGGTGAAGGATTTACAAGTTGAAACTCTCACAGACTCCACAACAGCATAAAAAAAAAGTTAAAAGAAAAAAAGAGAGGGGAAAAAGTTCTCCCTGTGGGCCTCTAAAATGCCCTACTGAAAATGCTCTTCACCTACACATGACATGTTACTGGAAAGCAGAAGAAGATCATAGCTTTTATATCAAATGCAACTGGCCCTACCTTGGATAAATTCTGAAACACCAGGGAAATAAGATACTGTCCTTTATTACAACAAACAAGTTTCCAGATATTATATCTAGTGTTATAATTATTTATTTTGGAATTCTCCCATATCATTCCATGATTGAGCGATTCCTCCTTTACAATACCAGCAGGAGGTACGACACTGTCATCTCCAGGTCAGGGGCAGGAGGAAGTGGAAGAGGAAATACTTTGCTTGAAACAGACCATAGCATGAGAACATGCAAGTTTAGTTGTGTTTTTTTGCACTGCTCAGCACCATTCTCCTCATTTCAGTTCATTTTACACCTGCACCTGTCCAAAGGGTCTATTTGAATGCTGCGCTGGTTGTAAGTTCTGGTTTGACAACTCTCAAAGCTGAGACAATTTATTTTTCTAGAGAGCAGGCCTTGCTGCCCTATTGAAGACATTCAGTTTCTACCTGGTCTTATCCTGTAATAGGGAGGAAAGGACAGTCCATTTCCTGGACTAATTTGTTATTCATAGCTCACTAATGAGACTCCAGCTGAAAAAGCCTATTTGCTCAGGTGAGACAATGGCTATTGTTATGAGAAGACCCTTGCTAGACCAGAGGTTCGTTTCACTGTAGTACTCATCTGGCGTTTACAGTGGTAGTAGGGGCTGAATTCACGCTGAAGATTCTGAAACTTAATTCAACTCTGGGGCCTTTTAAAGAAGAAAGAGAAAAAAGCTGAAACCAGAAGAGCCTGAAATTAATTTTCTAAATATATCTAGGGTGCTGTGCAGAGAATGATAATTCCCAGAGGGTTGGGGAGTTTCAGCATTCTACTTTATTCCAGTTTGGAAATGTTAGGAACCTCCAACAGTCCAGGGGCCCACAGCCCCAGACGTTCTCGTTTTCAGCTTTTAAGATTTTTATCTCCCCCTCAACCCATCCATGAATGAGAGGACCCAGACAGCTGACTAGGAAGTCTTGGAGCTGATGCCTCCAAGAAGTTCTCCTCATTATCTTGGGGTATTACACAGCGAAGCAAACTAGCAAGAGGCCAGAGAGGACTCTGTCAGCCCCTCATCAAAATAGTCTCCCTAGGACAATTATATCCCAATGAATCTGCACACACTGACATACCTCTGTTGCACCAGGGGATTTTGGACTAAGGTTAATGACACTCAGGCATCAAAAGCATGACCCACTGTCACTAACCTCTGCAGGAGCTGTTACCTCTGGAGTGATATTTCAAAAAGTAAAACATCAAGGAAGTGTTTCCAGTCCTTGCACGGACATTCAGAAACCTTCCTTCAAGTCCCAATGCTTCTGCCTGTTTTAGGCTTCTGTTCAATAAAAGACAAAGAAACAAAAGTTTGAACACAAAGGAAAGATCCTGAATCCTTTATCACTAATTACCTTCAGAGGTCGCTTAGCTCTGACCTCACGAGCACCTCAACTGGAGTCTCATCTCTCTGTGCCTGCTTTGAAGCACTGCCTCACTCCTTGCCATTCCATTGTATTTGACAATTGCTGACCATCAGTGCCACAAGCACCTTTGAAACTTTAAGTTCTTGAAAAAAACTCTGACAGCACCATCAAGTGCAAAGTATGAAAGCTTTCCCAGTAAACATAGCCATTTGTCACAGCTCTCCTCATGATCAGCTCATCAGCCAAAACAGCAAACATTTTCCTTTTGTTCTTCATTTTCGAAGTTGCAAGGGCAAGTAAAAGTGTGAGGCTTAGCCGGGTTAATCAAGTCAAGGAAAGCTGGAATAACTGAGCTACAGACAGCTGAAACATGCTTGTGCAAGGCTCAGTGACCTCCTAAGGCAGGAAGGGGACAGGGAAGGGTAACACTGAGCTCAGACTCTGCTCTCAGGTACAGGAGAGACACCTGAGGTGAGCTTGGTCTGATTTGCCTCAACCCTTACAGGCTAAAAACATGACAGAGTTGGTAACAGCCTGTGGTGGAAACCTGGCTCCTGCACACCAAAAGGGAGAAATCCTGTTAGTGCCATTTGCATTTAATTCACCCCCTTCTGCCATACTCCTAGGAACCCTTTTTAAGAAGTGTCAAGTGAAGGCAGGTCAAAGAGGGCTCAGAACACCTTCTCTGGATTTACAGTGAGACGTTTCACTCTCATGAACACCACTATAAAGTCACTCTTCGCTATACATCATCTTTGTTCTTTTTCCATCAGAAATTAGCATGCACCAAGTGACTAAGTCTATTAGAGAAAATTGACCCTGGAGTCATTTAGCTAAAGATTTGCCAAAACCCAGAGGTATTTATTATTCTTACAAGCAATGAGGCATATGGTTGACTTTTCCAAAAGCCATTTCAAAAAGAAAAGTAGATGACCATTTCTTGAAATGGAAACAAGAGCCATTTAAGAGCCTTTAGCCCAGATCTGGGCAGGAAGATTTCATCGTAAGTCTCTATGAAAATGCAGAAAATGTGGAAAATTGCTCTCTGCCTGCTTCAGGATTAACGCTTGAGAGACCAAATGCTGTGGCTCCTCAGAGGGCATTATTAATTTATCCATATTGCACAAGTGCAGAAATGGTCAGCATCAACAGAAGGTAAAGTGTTTAGCTAGTGGCTTTCATACCTGTGCTCCAAAAGTTAAATGGAGATGTTCTAACAAAACCAGAAGGAGCGAGCAGTGGACATTATCTACTTGGACTTCTCCAAGGCTTTCGACATGGTCCCCCCACAGCCTCCTCCTTGAAAAACTGACAAACTACCATGTAGATAAGTGTCGTGTGTGGGCAGGGAACTGGCTGATGGGCCATTCCCAGAGGGTGGTAGTGAATGGTTCAGTCTCTAACAGGCAACCAGTCACAAGTGGGGTCTCTCAGGGATCAATATTGGGTCCGACGCATTTAATATCTTCATTAGTGATCTCGATGTTGGCATCAGGAGCTCCCTGATGAAGTCTGCTGATGACACCAAAATGAGTGGGGTAGTTGACACTCCAGAAAGGAGAGCCACCCTCCAGGAAGACCTGGACACACTGGACAAGTGGGCTAGCAGGAACTGTATGAAGTTCAACAAGGACAACTGTAAGGTCTTGCATCTGGGAATACATCATCCAAAAGTGCAGCTGTCACTGGGTTCCACCTAGCTAGAGAGCAGCCCTGTGTAAAGGGACCTGGGGGTCTTCGTGGATGACAAGCTCAACAGAAGTGAACAGTGTGCTGCAGCTGTAAAGAAAGCCAACAGGATGCTGGGTTACATTAAAAAGGGCATCACCAGCAGAGATAAATAAGTCACTATCTGTCTCTAGTCAGCACTGGTCAGACCACACCCCGAGTACTGTGTCCAGTTTTGGTCCCTGCTATAAAAAAAAAGATGCAGACAGGTTGGAAAGGGTCCAGAGAGGGGCCACGAGGATGATCAGAAGATTGGAAGACCTCCAATATGCAGAAAGGCTGAGAAAACTGGGCCTGTTCAGCCTTGGGAAGAGAAGGCTTATGGGAGACTTTATTACCATGTACCAGTACATAAAGGGTAGCTACTAAGAAGATGGAGACTCCCTTTTCACAAGGAGTCACATGGAAAAGATGAGACGTAATGGACACAAGTTGCTTCTGGAGATGTTCTGATTGAACACCAGAAGAAACTTTTTTACCATAAGATCAATCAGACCAAGGTCTAACACAAAAGCCTGGAGAAATTTCAGTTTGAGTGAAGTTTGTAACTGAAGTTTGAATCTGCAGGAGGTTGGATTAGACAGTGTGTTTCAATTTTTCCCCTTTTTTTTGTTTACCAGAGCTCAAATGCTGTCTGTGAAGTGTTAAAATAGTGTTTCAGCAACAGCACAAACCACGAACAGCTGTCAGCACAAACCAAAAAATTCTTCAATGGAAAGTTAACCAAAGCCAAACATAATTTGTAACCAAATAAGCAAAAGAGTCAGCAAAAGCAAAGTAAAGATAAAAGATACCTTATCCTTGGCCTCAAACCAGAACAACATCTCTGTATTTGATAACCTTCTATTCTTTAATCAAGATTTTCAGAGCTGCTGTGCACAAAACCGAGATATACAAGCCAAGCCTGAAAGAAAAACAAAAAATCAAATCCAAACCAACAGCAAAACAAAACAAAGCACACATCCCCTTCTGTCACACACTCCCCGGAAGAGAGGAGGAAGAACTATGTTTTGATTACTTATTTCTGATTCAGAAGTCAAGGAAGGCCAAACATATTTAAGACATAGTGTAATAAACATAAATAATAAAATGCAATATCTGTCTTCAAAAATAAGACTCATTATATTTAATGGACAAACTAATTTAAGAATTTGATGAGCATGGGTATCTGTGAGCTTTGCTGGCTGTATTTCGGAAGGAGAAAAGTAAAAGAAATAAAAGATTTTTTTAGTAGTAGAATAAATTTAGTCTCAACAAACTCTAATGCTAAGTTTTTATACAGACATAGAATAAATAGTGTTCTTTGTGCACAATATACTCAGTTGGCTGCCTATGCCAGGAGTTGGTACTGCCAAACATAAATATAAGGGCTACTTTCCTGGAATTTAAACAGCTCTGGTTTAAAAAAGAAAGAGGAGCAGTAATATTTGGACAAGAGGTGTGCACAAAAGAACAAAACGTGAAAGAACGTGAAGAATCCCACTCCTCTGAGAAAATCCAGAGACCCGTTTCACCATGTGAAGATAATCTGTGTGCATCTCATGGGCACACTGAAAGCGTATTTGTCATTTTTCTGCCAAAGACTTCTATAAAAAGGGTGTGCAACCTACTTGGCCAATAAGCAGTCTTAAGCTTGGAGCCTAGCTTTTCTAGCAAATAAACTAACTGTGCTGCTGTTGTGTTTCCAGTGCTATACCTCGTCACTGCCAGCTGCCAGATAAACTTTGCTGCTATGTACAGCAACATCAGCCTGCCTTGGAAGATGGACAGAAAATCCTCAACTACTGAACCTAAAGTTACAACGAATTATGTTTTGGCATGCACTCAACAAGAAAGAAAGAGTTCCAAAGCATGCTGGAATATCTACAGCAAGAAAAACCGCAAGATTTTTGGTTATACACAACAGGAACGTTCACATGACATGGAATATTCCAGGCATGACTGGTTCAACACAAATTTTCTTTGCTCAAAGCATAAAAAATGCACTAGGATGTCAAACCACAACACATTAGTTCTTATGACGCATCATTCACTGTGAAAACTCTTGGGAATTTTACAAAGATATGTTTCTCCACCAGAAAATGACACATTGTTAAAGCTCAGCTACTCATGGAAAGAGTCATTTACAGCAAGTTCTCTTCTAAAAAATATTACAGTTAAAAGAGTGGGATATTATGACACTGCTAAACACAGTTCCTTTTGATGAAGAAGAACATCTTTTTTTGTTTCAGAAATAGGTTAATTCAGAATTAAAGAAACCAAAATGAAATGCTGTAAGTGAATTTGATTTACATGACTGTTGGGCATTTTAGACTCATGAGAATTTCCAAGCCAGGTTACTCATGCTAATCTGAGATCCAGAACAAAAATTTTCTCATTTCAAAATTCTTTTGCATTATGGGATTCATTTTGCCAATGGGACCAGTTCTGTTCAAAACCTTTCAGAGCCAGGCCAGCCTAGCAACCCAGGGAGAAATACTGACACATGAGCTTCTGCATGGCAAACTAAACTCATTCCATTCCATTCCCAGAGGTGTGGGGTTTTTTTAGGAGTCGCATGCTGTGAACACAAACCAGGGGAAGTGAGCTACTTGTCAGTAATCTGGGATTAGCTTCCTTTGACTCAAGAGGCTTGTTAGGTGCTGGCATTACAGTTTTCTTCAAGTTGCTAATCTGGTGGTACTAAGACTTGCAAAGACTGTTGCAATATTCCAATTATGGGAAGTAAATGTCCCTTAAATCCTTTTACAGTAGAACAAAGAGGAGTTTAACTATCCGCATTTCTTGCTGCTACATTCACAGCAGTATGCTATCACCTCCCAATATTGAGATCATTTACAAATTTCAACCATTAGAAACACAAAGGAAGATGAATTAGAAAGGGCAGCAGATACTGGATATCAAGGTTATCTTAACTAACATTTTTTTCCAGAAGCAGGGTTCTTGCAATGCTCTTGGGATGCCAGAGCACATTCCTCCCACCCATATCCCCCTCCTCCAGCCCCAGACCAAGGATATCTCCTGGTCCTTGGGTTTGCAGGCTCCAAGATGCCTGCAAGAGCTCAAACTGGGCTTCACTTTTTAAATATCATCTCACAAGGGCACAGCTAGAGAGCGAGCAGGCAGTGTCAGTCCCTCGGTGTCCCTCAAACACCTATGTAAGCTTTTATGATTATATACACTTACATTATTTCCTCATTATGAAAAAGGAAACTTTCCTCTTGCCCTCTAGCACTCACTGCTCTTTGCAGAAATGTAACATTTCACACAGTACGCAAGTTGGGCCTGGTTATTATTCGCCACAAGAATAAATTGGTCCTTTCTGGACCTTTACAGGTTTGGCTCTCTAGCGGTTCAGTATCTCTATCACACAAATTTGCAATACACGGTCAATGTTCTGCCCAGACAGTTGGGTTCATGTACATTTCCTAGAAGATACGGCTTTAAGGAGCAAAGTGTTCTTTCTTTTGTTGCTGAGATTTTATTAAACATTTCATTTAGCAATTTCTTGTTAAACTTAATGCTCCCAATCTAATATATTCTAAAGCCTCTGGTTTTCTTGCACATACTGCTGAAAGGGGCAGATTCTCAGTTAATGGTATGCAATTCAGTTTTAGCTCATAGACTTTTAACAATCTCCTTCATATCTTTTGCAGTCCTTTCTAATCTGGTAGGATTCAGATGGCTTCACATTACCTTTTTTTGCCAAATATTATGCTTTGTTCTCAGCACAGCAACAGGATGCAGATGGGACACTCAACTTTATTTCCCTATTTCCATCACAGTAAGTTTGCGTAATCCATTTCAGCTCACAGGTGTCAGAACATTTCTACAGTTCTCCCCACTTCGAATTGGGTTAAAAAAGAAACATCTCAAAGGAGGAAATTGAAAATCTGAAGAAAAATATTTCAGTGCATTCAAAACACTTTGTTTTTACTTCAGCTTCCCAATCACAAACTCACTTGTATTTCAAAATGGAAAGCACTCTTGAGGTCCAAACGCTCCCTTTCCATATGTGTTAGATCTAAAATAAAATCCACTACAGTGTGAAAACCAAAATGAAATGCAGTGCAAAGTGTATGGTGGGTGACACACCAAAGGGCTGGATAGCAGAGTTTGAGAAGATTGTGAGCTGGTATAAGGTTTTGCAACGTCTCTGTGAAGAAGAAGGGGAGGTAAGGCACTTTGTGGACTGACAAAATTTTTCATTCACTATCGAATTAAATTATTGCCTGGCACACAGCTGTCAATAAAGAACCAGCCGGGGAGGTGAAGTTGTAGGAGCATGCCCCTTTAACAGAGCAATGAACTCATCTGGTTAACTAATGTAAGGACAAAAGGTGAATTGTTTCTAATGTTCTGTTGCTAAGCTGTCAGAGGCTGAGGGGGGGAAGGGGGGGAAGTGTAAAAGTCAACGTCAGTAACATAACCCCCCACACACACTCCTCAGCACAGAACAAGGGACTCATGGGGAGAACTCTTCTTAAATGTCAAAGCTATTAAAATACTACATACAGCTAAGCATAAAGAAAGCCAGGTTAGTCAGGCAGCCACTCTACAGTCTATCTAGTGACACTTGCCGTTCAATGTTTCTCTTGCTTCTCTCATTTACAGTATTTTCAACCATGCTGTTTGGAGAAAAGAAAAAAGAAAAAATAAAGAAAGAGGAAAACCATTAAAAACAAGAAAGTCCTCAGAGCTATTTTCATCACACAACAAATATTGATTCCTTTCTGATTTTCATAGATATTTTTCAGAGTCCTGTCAGTGCAAGATTGATTTCTCTGCCTCTGGGAATGGTAGGTTATCAATATAATTGCTACCATCAGTGCATTTTCACAATCCTTCCTAACTTTTCTGCTCCAGTGGCAAATTAGTGAGATGTTGACTACTTCCTCACCTGAACCAGCTACCAGTGCATCAGGATTTTTTTTTCCTTCCTCTGGTGGAAAAGTCACACACCTACTCCAGCCCAAAGCACCTTCTTTTTGTTAGTACTGAAAACTACAGAACAGTAAACCAAAACCCTTAAACAAAAGGCCAAAGTATATAGCTTTCTCATGCTTCTATTTCAGCGGGTTTTGGTTGGTTGGGTTTTGTTTGTTTTGGTTTTTTCCCAGATAGCAATTCAGTGCATGTGCAAATCATATGTTCACTATACCTTCTGTAAGAACACAGGGAATTTAGCAAACCTTAAGGCTTATGTTGCGTCACTGCACTTTCCAAGACAATAAAAGGAGCACAGTCAGACAACAGGCACTGATGGCACAGCTGAACCAAGCCCAGGACCTGCTAAGCAGCTTCAGGCCCAAAGGGGGTTTCAAATGCTCCTCACCTTTCTGCATCAATCTACCATGATGCGCTTAATCCCCTAACAACTAACACCATTATAAAGTGGCTGGTGAGGTTGCAACTGTCCTGCTCTTCCAAGCTTGATGACCATGTCTGTTGCAGTCCTTTTAGCCAACTTGTTTCTCCAGCTTTAATTTCATTTTAACTTGTAAATAAAAGTCTCCCCTCCCATGGGAATGCAGATAATGAATAAAAAAATTGGCAGCTCACTGAACAGATTGGCCACATGGCTTGACCTACCACCCTGTCCGCAAGAGATCTTCCCACATCACCTTTTCATAAGCGTGGCACCCAAATTTTGGTCATCCTATAAACATTATGAGAGCAGAAAGCATACTGGAAGAGTGAAAGCAGCTGTCCATGCATGAACCAAATCCAGAGCAGCTCCCTGAGGCTGAACCAGGTTTATTTATGACCCTCTCGCCAACTCCCTACCAAGAGAAAAGCACACCATAAGAGCTAATTGGGGACCCAATGAAGTCACTAGGCTTTAGAGCAGGCCTTTGATTCCAGCCATCACAGCTCCCCCGTCACTTCCCTATGTACTCCCATGTACCTCAAACATTGCATCCCACAGCAGCAAAAGCCTCAGACTCTCACTTGAATTGAGCTTTGATTTGGCTCTTGAGTGCTAAAGGATTTAGGATCTCTGTTGAGAAGTAATAGTGAGATCTCTACTTCTGTGACATCCAAGCCTTCACAGTAGCACATCCTCTGAAATACAGCAGGTCAGAAACCTTCCATAAAAAGAAAAAGGAAAAAAAAATAAAAAAGAAAGAGAAGTTACTGTTGCTTACCTTTTCAAACTGAGGATTTATTGAAGCAGAATCTTTCTATGAAAAAAATATCAGTTGGAGAACAAAGCGTTTCTCAGGACAGCATTTCTAAATGAAGACCAGTGCTTAGCACTGCCCCCACTCCTCTTACTCCTCAAATGTCAGGGCATGTGTGACAAAATAATTTAAACTCTGACCTGTTTGCCAAAATGGCACCTGCTAGTAACACAGCATCCCTATCCCTGGGATGCTCTAAATCCCTGTGCTACTTCTGGAGACCTCTCTCAGGCCCCTGAACATTCAAGTGCCTAGTTTTTATTCCAATGAAATCAAACAAACAAGTATTGAAATGTCTGTATATTTCTTGTGGTTCAGTGCAAGTTTGTTTCCAAGCCAAACCCAGCTCTAAACTTCTGCCATTTATCTGCCTCCCACAGAGATGCTCAGATGCTGCCAGCCAGCTCTGTCTCCCCACAGATGCACTGCAGCGTGGTGAATAACGTATTAGTAATTAGTCTGACGATAACAGTACTGGCAGCAATGATACCCTTACTGTGGCTAACAGAAACTCGCAAAGTCTTTGATAAAACCCTGCTCAGGTCTGCGAAGCACAGGTTTGCTGTAAATCTCTGTAATAGGTACAAAGGTGGCCTGAGCCAACTTAGATAATGAAGTTTGCTGCCAGCCCAGGATATAGGCTGAGCTGAAGCTGTACATAACACCAGACCACTGTCCCAAGGTGCACACTATCTCCTAAGCTTTACTGCCCACACATAACCACATATTATCTACCCTACACTCAGTAAGGGACAGTTGTTTGCAAAAAGGAAACTTATTTAAGTGTTAGCAGGGCTGTGTAAGCAGCACTCCCAGCAGTGTTTAAGGGTTGCAGAGACCTCTGCTTCTCAGAACTAATTTGGCAGCAGCTTTGGCATTACGAGGTTAGACACAAATTCACTTTTGTTGAACTCCTGGCCTATCAAACATACATTTACAACAGATAAATATGTACAGCATAAACAAGTCAGAGGGATTACAAGGATTAGCCACAGTCTTCTCTGCTGCTGCCAATGTTACAGGCAATCCCTCTTACAGAGTGAGAGCAGCACAGCACGGATGCACAGTACCTATAAATCACATACACTTGACGAACAAATGCACTCACTGTGAAATGTCAAAGATGTATACAAAAAAGGTTTTGATATCTGCTCCTTTCTCCTCCTTGCCAAAAGGAAAATATTGGAAGTGGCACGCACCTGTGAATAGCATCACAAGGTCAGCCACCACCAGGCCCAGCTCAGCATTGCAGCTGACAAACTGATTTCAGCCTATGAACCTCTGCCAAATTAAGCCTCGAACACACTGAGTTGCTCCTGTTAGCACTCCAAAACACTAGTGGCCTGCTCACTTCGCAAAAACTTACAGAAGTCTTCTGCATCTAGTCTGCACTACCTAGAAGATGCTGTGGTTTGGAGAGCCCTGTGCCACCACTTGACAATTGACTGCTTCGTGCCCTAAACCACAGGAATATCTGTCTCCAGCACAGAGAGAAAACACCAGAGACAGTTAGCAGCACTGGAATTTAGTTTCAAACTAAAAACATTTCAATTTTCTTGTTTTGTTGTGGGTTCGGGTTTTTTCCTGGTTTTGTTTGTTTATTGTTGGGGGTTTTTTGTATGTTTGGTTTTTTAACCCAGAGACCTTGATAATTTTTCTTCCAATCCATCACAATAGGAACACATAACCCAGTCAAGCATCTCATACAGTATTCGGGGGGACTTTGGGTATCTCTGTAGCAAGTGATTGTAGTCAGTTAGAAGGAATCCCTGTTGCAAAAGCTGGAGGGGTTTATTTTCTACAAAATAAATGCTCTTCTATAATATATAGGTATGGACACACATATCCACACCCACCAACCCTTTATTTAACAAATAATGCCTCATTTATTAATATTCTGTAGTGCTGAGGTCTGTCTAGTGAAGCATTAATATAACATTTCTCAAATGAAGTTCTTTTTCTGCTTGATCTATTTTGTAAATGTCTGGTAATCTATCTTGATACGCTCCTGTCTGTCAGGGGCTGACACCTACTTCAGGCTTTTTCTAGAAAAGGCAGACAGTGGCAATATGAGGTGCCTTCCTGGGACACCATAGCCTTTCTTCCTTAATTATATATGAGAACACTTTCACTGATTTTGAAGATGATCTCAGACATGAATAATTAGAAGCAAAATGCTGATCATAAATACTGTATGTAACAGTATGTAAAGAAATAGCAATGCTTAACACGGACTAGAAACATCTCTCATCTTCCTTTCCTGCACTAAGGATGAGTGCAAGGTTTTCACCAAGGATTTAATACTGCAAAATTACAGGACAACTTGCATGGAAACAGATGGCTTCATTTTTGAAATTTACTTTTGCTGTAGGTAGCTTTTTGGGGCAGTTTTCCTGAGGAATATTTTTATCCCCCTAATAATTTTGGATTTTACAACCTAGGTTAATTTTATTTCTTTAGCTACTTACTAGAAAGGAATGATGTCAAATTTGACAGTGACATAACATGATTCACCTTTTCAGAGAAAAGGCTTAACTGAATTCCCTCTGTGAAATTTGCTGTAGATTTTCCAAGATGCTCGTTGTCCATATACATTCTGTTTTCTTGGGGAAACCATAGAAAGTTGGTTGGCTTGGGTGTTTGTTTTTGATTTGGTTGGTCTGTTTGTTTGGTTTTGGTAGGGGTTTTTTTTACATCCTATAGTGTTTTAAAACCCTGAGAAGCCTCAAAGTTACTCTAAATCACCACACCTCTACCATACTTCACTACTGCAAGATTATTGCTGAACAACAAGCCACAAGGAATACCTGTACACTATGCACAAAGCTCCTGACACAGCACTACTTTCAAAACCAGTTGATGACATAATACGGTGGTTTTGAAAGCTTCTGGAGTAGCCACTGTTTCTAGTAGGTGACATCCAGCACATGAGGTGTGCAACCAGCCCCACAAAGTCTGATAATAAGGCCTGACCAATCCTGACCAGACAACCTACCTTCAACAAAAGGAGCAATGCCCTAGGAAGACAACAACAATTAGAGAAAGAGGAAAAAAGAGCAAAGGGAAAAAGAGATGAAGAAACAATGAGGCTTTAAGGAAGACAACAACAATTAGAAAAAGAGGAAAAAAGAGCAAGGGGAAAAAGAGATGAAGAAACAATGAGGCTTTGAGGAGAGAAGCCACTTCAGACCCCTCCTGTTTCCTTCCACTCTCCCCAGTTGCTGTGGTTACCTGCTTGCTCAGTCACTTCTGCATTCACTTTTAATCAACTTTAGTTGTTCCAAACCCCTCTTTTTTTGACTAGGAAAGGTCAAATAACAGAAGCTGCTACCAGTGCTATTGCAGTGAGTTGTAGCTGGCCTCACAGCAGGACCGAGGTGGTACATTCCTCCTCTTCATTGCGTGCTCATCCTGCAGGCAGCAGAGCCACCTCCGAGTCTAGAGCAGAGGAACAACCTTCCTCCCACTTACTGCTCCCCTTACCCCCCTCCTCCCATTTTTCTTTTCACCGCTGTTTTCCCAATGCTGCTCATGCCAATATGGCACATTTGCTTGAGGTCCTAAGCTCTTGCAGTCCCTCCTCATACCTGCCACCTTCCATCAGAGTGCTATAAGTTTCCCAATACTGCTTATGCCAATATGCTCATTTGCTTGAGGTCCTAAGCTCTTGCAGTCCCTCCTCATACCTGCCACCTTCCATCAGAGTGCTATAAGACTGCAGGCATGGAGATAGGTGAGCAAGCTGTCCTGGCAGGAACACACGACTGTGGCTGAAGAGTAATTAATGCACAAGCACCAGAAGCTGCACAAATAAAAGAGGCTACCCAAATATCCACTGGCTTGAACACTGGTCACCTGCATAGTGAAAACAGGGGTGGGAAGGGCGGATGCACAGCCCCTTTGAGGAGCACTGCCAGGATGGGTGCACACGGCCATGGCTGGGCTGAGCTGAGCAGACCTGGACTGGCACAAGACTGTTTGCAAATAACGTTTCCCAAAACACTTATCTCATTTCCTGCTCTTCTGCTGTCCTTCAAACACTTCAGATGGACAGCTTTGAAATCTGTCTCCGGGACCTTTTGCTTTGACCCACGATAATTTAATTTGTTCACCTCAGGCTAACATCTGTCTTCCAAAACTGACCACAGCAGCACCTGTGACAGCAGGCTTGGCAGGTAGACAAGACCCAGACAGAGCACTCATCATGTCCCTTCCCATTGAATAATTGTTAACAATGGTCTAAAGTTCCTCAGAAGCACCCACATCCCTCTGATCAAACATGAAATACAGATCCAGGCACTCCAGCACACTCAGGGTTAGGGAGGATTAGGACATCAAGAGGCAGGAACATAAATTATTTAACTTGGTTTTTTTGTTGCTATAACTTCAACTAAGCCCAAATTTTAGAATAGGAACTACCAAGACAAATTCTTTTGCACAAGCACAGATGTCATTGCACAGGGAAGTGGACAGAATGGAGTCGCAAGTGCTGCAGCTGCCCATGTCAGCACAGAGCTGCACAGCTCCAGCCAGAACCAGGTGGTGTTACCCCCAGCAGCATTTGGGAATGGAGGGAGTACTTCTAAACAGCCATAAGGACCTGGGAAAGGTAAAATAAAGGTACCTTCAACAGGATAAGAGAAGGGAAAGA